>NC_042973.1:42022509-42257509 GCF_901001165.1 Salmo trutta
CTAAACCATGCCTGGAAAATGCACCCCACAACATAACATATACTTTCTATCCCTTGTTTACTCAAATGCTTCCTTTATTTTTGCAATTACCTGTATGCCTAATGTCGGAAAGTCCACAGTTTGGGCAGCATGCGCAACAAATATAGGCTACAGTTTGTTGCAGTGTGGCCATAGACATATCAATCATAGAAGGGTTTTGTAACCTCTTATCCTGGCAATTTGACTGTGAAACTCATGTGTACACTAGCAATGTATGCCAGTCCTGACTTGAATGGGTACTGCTATCTATGGATTATATTTATATGGTTGATTGCGGGTATATGTTTTCCGTTTGCATATTTCACAATACAATCCTAAATCCAGACCCTGATTTAATGAGTGTTCACTTTAGGCTGCTTTCATCAGCCTATTCAACTCAATAAACAAATGGCTTTGCTTATGCTCACAAACTTTAGTCTGGCAAAATAAGTGGCATTTTACAAAACATGTTCTAAATCTTTCAGAGTACATAAAGTCTAACATTGTTTCTATGAAAGATATATTTTTTAATGATTTGCGGAAAGTGCATGTGATTGTAAAGAACAGAGGGTGGGATAGCCTAATCGTTTTCTCTCCCTCCGTAAGTGGCGTTGGTTGTGATGTAGAAAACGCCTGATGTCCTTTATTATATTATAATGTACATAAACCATAACCACACCATAACTTTTCCGTTTAGCAGAGAAACTGTCATATGGTGTTGGCAAAGGAATGAACAAAATGGCAAAGAAGGCTTGTGCTGTAGCCTAAATTGTATTTCATGATACATTGGCTGTCTAACCAAGTGTCCTTCAAATGATGTGCTCTGCCTCTGACAATTCAGTTTTCAATCAATTGTTATCTCATGTCAAAAGCACGGATATAGGTGCTGAATGCAGCCCAGGACCATAAAAAGACAACATCTTGACTTTTCACTGTCATTGCAGGGAGGCTTGTAATGTGAATCTGAGGTTCACCAGTAGAGCCCTTCAGCAGAGAACAGCTCCTGCATGGCCCAGGGGACATGGTGGTGATGATGTTCCTATATCACAGCTGGTGGCAACACAGATCTCCATCCCCGCTAATGGGACCGACTGGCCAGTCAGAGAAGTCAATTATATCACATCTTGTGCGTAGCTTAGTTATCTGATTATAATAAATTGTGGAGGTAATACTGTCTCTACCCTTCTGTTTGTACACAACGTCTAATTCTATTTACTATAAAGGTTGAATGCAGCCGTTTTTTCTTCTTTTCTATATTCAATAATTTCTGGGTAACAATTAAGTGCTTTACTATGATTTGTTTTCAAGTAAAATCGTCAAAATTACTCAAACTTTCTCAATTAACAATTTTGCTAGGACTGTCCGAGAGTGGAAAACTGAAACTTAGCTGTTATTGGCAGAGAGGTTTGACACTCCTTTCTTATTGGTCTATTACTAATTAACTAATTTACTGCATGGTGATGTCATCATGAAAGGCCACAACTCCCTCCTACAAAAACAGGCTGAAATTTCAGGCCGTCATTTCAAACAGCTCTTACACTAAATGGGCATTATCATAATTTTTCACAATTTCACAGTATTATTCCAACCTCATAGTGTGGAAATATATATATAACACAGACAAATCACGTTTTTGACTGCACTGGGCTTTTAAAGTATGTTGATGTTCTTAAGTAAGTTACACAAAGAATAGTAGCAAAACATCTCTAACTATGTGCATCTTTAATATCTATAGGTCCTTTAGTGAATGTCC
Organism: Salmo trutta; assembly: GCF_901001165.1. NCBI lineage: Eukaryota > Metazoa > Chordata > Actinopteri > Salmoniformes > Salmonidae > Salmo > Salmo trutta. Next base: position 42,024,281 of record NC_042973.1, read on the forward strand.
ATATGTCAATGTGTTTCTCGTTCTGAGAGTATGTCGACGTCCAGTGGCTCTGAGCGTATACTCAGGAGTTAAGCCTTCACATTAACTGTTGATTACAGGGTGGAAAGGGCTTTGATTTTACTACCCTAAAAACTCTATAGGGACTTCTCCAAGTCGGCTCATATAGCTGCTTAAATGGGATTTGCTTATATTAGATTACATGGTTAGGTAGCTCCATTTCCCTGTTTTTAACATTAAGCTGTTTGTGAACAACGACGCTCTATGCTGCTAGTTGACGCTCAATCTATGGGAAGCCACTTTAAAAACCATTAAAGTAATATCCATTGTACCTATTGGTCACAAATGTACTCTGAGGTAAGTGAAAATTGAGGGCATTTTAGGGCCTTCGGGCTTCATTGAACATGCTGCTGACATTTAGCAAGAAAGCATTTTTCACGGTAAGTCAAAATTCAGGTACCTCTTGCTGTATAACAAAAAATACACTGAACAAAAATATAATCGCAACATGTAAAGTGTTGGTCCCATGTTTGAGCTGAAACAAAAAAAATCCCTTGTGGTTCCATACACACAAAAAGCGTATTTCTCTCAAATGCTGTGCACAAATTTGTTTACATCCCTGTTTGTGAGCATTTCTCATTTTCAAGCATAATCCATCCACCTGATAGGTGTGGCATATCAAGAAGCTGATTAAACAGCCGCATCATTACACAGGTGCACCTTGTGCTGGAGACAATAAAAGGCCACTTTAAAATATGCAGTTTTGTCACAACACAATGCCACAGATTTCTCCAATTTTGAGGGAGCGTGCAATTGGCATTCTGACTGCAGGAATGTCCACCAGAGCTGTTGTCTGAGAATTGAATGTTCATTTCTCTACCATAAGCCTCCTCCAACGTAGTTTTAGAGAATTTGGCAGTAAGTCCAACTGGCCTCACAACTGCAGACCATGTGTAACCACGCCAGCCCAGGACCTCTACATCCGGCTTCTTCTCCTGCGGGATCGTCTGAGGTGGGTTGGGCGGGTGTAGGGTGCTGAGAAGTATTTCTGTCTGCAATAAAGCCGTTTTGAAGGGAAAAAATCTTTCTGATTGTCTGGGCCTGGCTCCCCAGTGGGTGAGCCTTGCTGCCAAGTGGGTGGGTCTATGCCCTCCAAGGCCCACCCATGGCTGCACTCCTGCCCAGTCATGTGAAATCCATAGATTTCGGCCTAATGAATTTATTTCAATTGACTGACTTCCTTATATGATTTTTTTTTTTATGTTGCATTTATATTTTTGTTCAGCATATATAAGAATTGGGCACACCAAAGAAAAGTCACATATTTTACAATACATCACCAGATAAGGCCAGATAATGTTTATCCTATACTATTTTTACCACACCGTACCCAGTTGTACAACAAATAAAATCAAATGTTGTATCCATTCATATCCTTGCTGGCAGGAGATTGACAAGCAGCTGGGGGTCAAGGACTCAAGGAGCCAAAGGTGGCAGATAAACCTTTCAACTGGAACCCAGAAGCTATTGAGATGATTAAACAAGATGTGTTGCTGCTGGTTGCCTCTCTGCCTCCTTTGCCAGAGGCAATGTCCTGGAATGTGAGCACAGCCATTTTTTATCTATATATATATATATATATATATATATATATCTATCTCTCTCTCTCTCTCTCTCTCTCTCTCTCTCTCTCTCTCTCTCTCTCTCTCTCTCTCTCTCTCTCTCTCTCTCTCTCTCTCTCTCTCTCTCTCTCTCTCTCTCTCTCTCTCTCTCTCTCTCTCTCTCTCTCTCTCTCTCTCTCTCTCTCTCTCTCTCTCTCTCTCTCTCTCTCTCTCTCTCTCTCTCTCTCTCTCTCTCTATATATATATATATATATATATAGAGAGAGAGAGAGTGACAAGAGGGGCAGCACAAACTGGAGTAGAAACATTCCACACCAGCACAACTCGCATCACATAATTTCCCCTTTAAACCTCACTTATAACCACAACACTTCTATTTCTAGGGACACAAGCACTGTCCATGACAGTTCACACCCCTCTATTTATACTGTATATACACTGAGTGTACAAAACATTAGGAACACCTTTCCTTAGGGCATGGATCCTACAAGGTGTCGAAAGAGTTCCACAGGGATGCTGGCTCATGTTGACTCCAATGCTTCCCACAGTTGTGTCAAGTTGGCTAGATGTCCTTTGGGTGGTAGACCATTCTTGATACACACAGGAGACTGTTGAGCGTGAAAAACCCAGCAGCACTGCAGTTGTTGACACACTCAAACCGGTGCGCCTTGCACCTACTACCATACACCGTTCAGACACTTAAATATTTTGCCTTGTCCATTCACCCTCTGATTGGCACAGATACACAATCCATGTCTCAGTTGTCTCAAGACTTAAAAATCCTTCTTTAACCTGTCTCCTCTCCTTCATCTATACTGATTTAAGTAGCTTTAACTGGTGACATCAATAAGGGATCCTCGGGGATTTTTTTTTAATGAAATGTATGCATTCACTACTGTAAGTCGCTCTGGATAAGAGCGTCTGCTAAATGACTAAAATGTAAATGTAAATCATAGCTTTCACCTGGTCAGTCTACGTCATGGAAGAGCAGGTGTTCCTAATATTTGATACACTCAGTGCACATGCTTTATTGTCACATACACCAGATAGGTACAGTGAAATGTGTTGTTTTACAGTGTCAGCCATAGTAGTACGGCACCCCCAGAGCAAATTAGGGTTAAGTGCCTTACTCAAAGGGACATCGACAGATTTTTCACCTTGTTGGCTCAGGTATTCAAATCAAATCAAATGTATTTATATAGCCCTTCTTACATCAGCTGATATCTCAAAGTGCTGTACAGAAACCCAGCCTAAAACCCCAAACAGCAAGCAATGCAGGTGTAGAAGCACGGTGGCTAGGAAAAACTCCCTAGAAAGGCCGAAACCTAGAGAGGAACCAGGCTATGAGGGGTGGGCAGTCCTCTTCTGGCTGTGCTGGGTGGAGATTATAACAGAACATGCCAAGATGTTCAAATGTTCATAAATGACCAGCATGGTCAAATAATAATAATCACAGTAGTTGTCGAGGGTGTAACAGGTCAGCACCTCAGGAGTAAATGTCAGTTGGCTTTTCATAGTCGATCATTGAGAGTATCTCTACCGCTCCTGCTGTCTCTAGAGAGTTGAAAACAGCAGGTCTGGGACAGGTACGGTGAACAGGTCAGGGTTCCGTAGCCGCAGGCAGAACAGTTGAAACTGGAGCAGCAGCACGGCCAGGTGGACTGGGGACAGCAAGGAGTCATCATGCTAGGTTGTCCTGAGGCATGGTCCTAGGGCTCAGGTCCTCCAAGAGAGAGAAAGAAAGAAAGAGAGAAACAGGCAGGATATAACCCCACCCACTTTGCCAAAGCACAGCCCCCACAGCCCCCACACAGCCCCCACACCACCAATTTACCATCCTGAGACAAGGCCGAGTATAGCCCACAAAGATCTTCGCCACGGCACAACCCAAGGGGGGGCGCCAACCCAGACAGGAAGACCACGTTAGTGACTCAACCCACTCAAGTGACGCACCCCTCCCAGGGACGGCATGGAAGAGCACCAGTAAACCAGCGACTCAGCCTCAGGTATTCAGACCAGCGACCTTTCGGTTACTGGCCCAACCCTCTAACCACTATGCTACCCGCCACCCTGCAATGACTGACATAACAAGAGCAAAACTGCCGATGCACTACCCAATTTCGAATTTGCATCTTGAGCATTTTACTATTACAACTTTATAATAGTAGAATGCACAAGATGCAAATTCAAAATTGGGTAGTGCATCAGCAGTTTTCCCCTTGTTATGTCAGTCATTTAGTTGGTCACACTTTATTTGGATAGACCGCATAGTCTGTCATACTATCAATAAATCTGTTGATAAGCAACTGCTTGCTAGGGTTACAGTTTGGGTTAGGTTTAGGGTAAGGGTTAATGTTAGGGTTAGGGTTAGGATAAGGTTTAAGGTTAGGGCTAGAATTAGGGTTAGCAGATAGTTAGTTCAGAAGTGCCAACTCCTGCAGCTTCAAAACTATTTACTATAAAGTGGCCTGCCGCTTTAGTGTTCATGTGATTGTGGCAAGCCTGATCGGTTCTAGTGTTTTATCATCCGCATTTTATCCTGTTAATGGAGAATACAAAAATGATTTATACACCTTTAGATTTTTTGTTTGTTTACATTGTTAGTCAAAAGAAAAATGGCCGAAACATAATGTTTGATTGACTTCAAAGGTTAATGCTATCAAAGGCGTGCCGTAACAAAGTAGATAGATGCACATTTTATACATTACTTCTAGTGAATGGCACTGGGTTATTGTAAACATATAGGGTGTTTAAAAACAAGGAAACACATTTGATGGTCTTACCAAGAGCCGTCCCTTGAATAAACAAACTTCACTTCTTCCATCTTTGTGACACTAGAACTGGATATGTTGCACTGCCTAGAGCAGCTTGTTTCAATTCTCAGAGTGGCCCTTAAGTTCTATGTAATTACAGTGTGTTGGTCCATGGGGACCCTCAGTACATCAGCGAGGCCCCTCTGGGGTCGTAGCCCAGTGTCACAACAATGAAGGACAACGAGTCAGAATGAATGTGTAGCTACCTCATTTGCCTTCTCTGTTTTAAAAGCTCAGTTATAATAACATTGTGTTTCACGAATCATGGAAAGAAACATGTAACATAAAACACAAAAACATTATTGCCCAAAAAGTTGACGAATAATTAAGTCTTGGAGATTCTGAGTGCTCAACACGCCCACTATATGCTGCAGAGAACTGGGTGATTGACTGTTAACTCTTATGGCTTGAATCCCGTTAGCGGAATCGATATGACAACAGCCAGTGAAAGTGCAGGGCGCCAAATTCAAAACAACAAAAATCTCATAATTAAAATTCCTCAAACATACAAGTATTATACACCATTTTAAAGCTTTACTTCTTGTTAATGCAGCCACAGTGTCTGATTTCAAAAAGGCTTTACGGCGAAAGCAAACTATATGATTATGTTAGATCAGCGCCTATACACAAAAAAACACAGCCATTTTGCAGCCAAAGAGAGGAGTCACAAAAAGCAGAAATAGAGATAAAATGTATCACTAACCTTTGATGATCTTCATCAGATGACACTCATAGGACTTCATGTTACACAATGCATGTATGTTTTGTTCGATAAAGTTCATATTTATATCCAAAAATCTCAGTTTACATTGGCGCTTTATGTTCAATAATGTTTTGCCTCCAAAACATCCGGTGATTTTGAAGAGAGCAACATCAATTTACAGAAATACTCATCATAAATGTTGATGAAAATACAAGTGTTTGTCACGGTTGTCGTCGGTGAAAGAGGACCAAAACGCAGCAGGTACGTGTATGCTCATCTTGATGTTTTTAATTACTCTCAAAAATGAACATACAAAAATAACAAAGAAACGAACGAACGAACAACTACTACTACTACTACTACTACTACTACTACTACTACTACTACTACTACTACTACTACTACTACTACTACTACTACTACTACTACTACTACTACTACTACTACTAACAGTCTGGCTAGCATAGGCTCAACACAGAACAATCACCCACAAATAACAACCACAAACACACCCTAATATATGGGACTCTCAATCAAAGGCAGATAGACAACACCTGCCTTCAACTGAGAGTCCCAACCCAATCAACACAACATAGAAACACACTCACCAGACTACACATAGAAATACATAAACATAGACTATAAACCAAAACCCCGGAAATACTAAATCAAACACCCTTTAACCAAACACACACCACCCTGAACCACATAAAACAAATACCCTCTGTCACGCCCTGACCAAACTACAAAAACAATTAACCTTATACTGGCCAGGACGTGACAGTGTTATACATGGAACTTTAGATAAACTTCTCCTTAATGCAACCGCTGTGTCACATTTCAAAAAAGCTTTACCGAAAAGCAATAATCTGAGTACGGCGCTCATACACAAAAACATGCCATACAATATATCCGCCACGTTGGAGTCAACAATAGTCAGAAATAGCATTATAAATATTCACTTACCTTTGATGATCTTCATCAGAATGCACTCCCACAGTTCCACAATAAATGTTTGTTATGTTCGATAAAGTCCATCCTTTATGTCCAAATACCTCCTTTTTGTTCGTGCCTTCAGTTCACAAATCCAAATCACGACGCGCAGGTCAGACGAAAACTCAAAAAATTAAATTACAGTTCGTAGAAACATGTCAAACGATGTATAGAATCAATCTTAAGGATGTTTTTATCATAAATCCGCAATAAAGTTTCAACTGGAGAAATCCTTTGTCTTCAGAAATGCAATGGAACTGAGCTACCTCTCATGTGAGTGTGCATGGCTGAGGCTCATGCCCTGCTGGCAGTCCACTCACTCAATGAGCTCTTATTCATCCCCACTTCACAGTAGAAGCCTCAAACAAGGTTCTAAAGACTGTTGACATCTAGTGGAAGCCTTGGGAAGTGCAAAATGACCCCACAGACACTGTAGTTTGGATAGGCAATCACTTGAAAAACTACAAACCACTTCCTGTTTGGATTTTTTCTCAGGTTTTTGCCTGCCATATGAGTTCTGTTATACTCACAGACATCATTCAAATAGTTTTAGAAACTTCAGAGTGTTTTCTATCCAAATCTACTAATAATATGCATATCTTCGTTTCTGGGCGTGAGTAGCAGGCAGTTTACTCTGGGCACGTCAGTCATCCAAGCTACTCAATACTGCCACCATCCATAAGAAGTTGGGTTTTGTCAGCTGTGTTTTTCTTGTTGGGAAACAAAGCTCCCTGGTTATGAGCTCTGCAGGGATCCTCTGGAAGACTACTACAATGTGAAAACATTTCCTTACATCTGACCAAGACACACAAGGAACTCTGTGTAAAATCTGATCTCTGTCACACACAGCACCGTGCAAGCAGGCATTTTTCATAAAATAAGGTGGGTGGGTCATTAAGGGGACTTTTACAGCGTGAAAGCTTGCACGTTATAGTTACTATGGGAACTGGGACTTAGTGGTTACTCCACTGGTGCCGTAATTAGGTCGTAAAGAAAGTGAGTGAGAAAGAGACTGTAAGTTTATGTGTGTGTTAAGTGTGTGTGTGACAAGTGCATGTGTGTGTTATCACCATTACCCCATGTTTAGGGGGTCAGGTAGACGTTAGAGAATGGCCAGGCAGCCATGAACTTCAGTCTCCCACTGTGGGGTTAATTAGAAGTGAGAGATTGTACCTGTTTATGCTTCACCGTTCACTTACTGACTTTTCTCCTTCCTATGACATCTGTCTTTTGTATCACATAGGCCTCAAAACGGGCCAATTTGACATAAGGCAAATTACAGGACATAACAAACTCAGGGACATGAGTCTGAGGTTAAAACAACATTTGCAAATAACTTTCATGGCAGAGTAATGTACTACTATAGTCGTAAAATGATGTTTTCCAACAATGCATGGCCATAACGGTGTGTAAACTTCGGGAATACTAAAAAGTTATTTCCAGATTTTTCTATTTACCGAAACAAAGAAGGGATTGCACCAATGCAGTTTTTTGGGGTATTGTAGTGACTGGAACAGCTTTTGACACAGATGACTGTCACGGCCGTCGTAGTGAGTAGACCAAAATGCAGCGGGTACGTGAATGCTCATATTAACTTTATTTGAACATTACACAAAAAAACAAGAAAACGAATGAACGACAGCTAAACAGTTTTGCAGGCTATACACAGCAGTGCAAAAACAACTTCCCACAAAAGACAGGTGGAAAAAGGGCTACCTAAGTATGGCTCCCAATCAGCAACAACGATGTACAGCTGTTCCTGATTGAGAGCCATACCAGGCCAACACAAATAAATACACAACATAGAAAAAACATAGAAATACAAAACATAGAACAATAACCAAAAACCCCGACAACACAAAACAAACACACCCCTGCCACGCCCTGACCAAACTACAATAACAAATAACCCCTTATACTGGTCAGGACGTGACAATGACTGACTGGCCCAGTTGGTCAGTGGTCATACACTTACCAACTTCATTAATCTCTATACAATGGGTAGAAATGAAGATTTTCATTTCAAAACGCTATATATCCATGATCCGAAATGTTGGTAAATTAGCTTTTATTTAAAGAAATAATGAAAGAAATTGGTGTGTTTTTTCACTATCTAATTATGTCATGGGGTTGTTAAATGACAGACATGTTTAAAATCTATCACTTGATGGTTTCATTTCAGAGACAAATAATCATGAGTTTTTTCGCTCGAAATGCTATATCAGTGCCTTCAGAAAGAATTCACACCCCTTGACTTTTTCCACATTTTATTGTTTACAGCCTGAATTTACAATGGATTAAATGTAGATCTTTTGTTGTCACTGGCCTATACACAGTACCCCATAATGTAAAAGCCAAATTATGTTTTTAGACATGTTTACAAATGAAAAGCTGAAATGTCTTGAGTCAATAAGTATTCATACCCTTTGTTATGGCAAGCCTTTAGATGCCCAGGTGTAAAAATGTGCTTAACAAGTCACACAATAAGTTGCATGGACTCACCCTGTGTGCAAAAATAGAGTTTAATAACATGATTTTTGAATAACTATTCATCTCTGTAACCAGTGGTGTAAAGTACTTAAGTAAAAATTATTTTGTTTTTACTTTACTTTACTATATATATATTTTGACAACTTTTACTTTTATTTCACTACATTCCTAAAAATATATATATATTTTTACTCCATACATTTCATCTGACAACCCAAAGTACTTGTTACATTTTGAATGATTAGCAGGACAGAAAATGGTCCAATTCACGCACTTATCAAGAGAATGTCCCTAGTCATCGCGACTGCTTCTGATCTGGCGGACTCATTAAATACACATGCTTCGTTTGTAAATTATGTGTGAGTGTTGGAGTGTGCCCCAGGCTAACTGTAAAAAAAAAAAAAATTAAAATGGTGCAGTCTGCTTTGGTTAATATAAGGAATTTGATCTACCTATTGGTAGATGAAGAATGAAAGCAGACATTCAATATCCCTTTGAGCATGGTGAAGTTATTAATTACACTTGGGATGGTGTATCAATACACCCAGTCACTACAAAGATACAGGCGTCCTTCCTAACTCAGTTGCTGGAGAGGAAGAAAACCGCTCAGGGATTTCACCATGAGTCCAAAGGTGACTTTAAAACAGTTAATACGTTTAATGACTGTGATAGGAAAAACTGAGGATGGATCAACACCATTTTAGTTACTCCACAATACTAACTTAATTGACAGAGTAAAAAGAAGGAAGCCTGTACAGATAAATAAAAATCCAAAACATGCTTCCTGTTTGCAACAAGGAACTAAAGTAATACTGCAAAAAATGTGACAAAGCAATTCCCTTTTTCTCCAGAATACAGTGTTATGTTTGGGGCAAATCCAATACAACACATTACTGAGTACCACTCTCCATATTTCCAAGCATAGTGGTGGCTGCACCATGTTATGGGTATGCTTGTAATCGTAAAGGACTGGGGAGTTTTTAGCATAAAAAAAACAGAATGGAGCTAAGCGCAGGCAAAATCCTCGAGGAAAACCTGGTTCAGTCTGCTTTCCACCAGACACTGGGCGATGGTCACCTTTCAGCAAGACAATAACCTAAAACACAAGGCCACATATACACTGGAGTTGCTTACCAAGAAGGCAGTGAATGTTCCTGAGTGGCCGAGTTACAGTTTAAACTTAAATGTACTTGAAAATCTATGGGAAGACCTGAAAATGGTTGTCTAGCCATGATCAACAACCAATTTGACAGCGCTTGAAGAATTTTGAAAATAATAATGGGAAAATGTTGCACAGTCCAGGTGTGAAAAGCTCTTAAAGACTTACCCAGAAGGACTCACAGCTGTAATTGTTGCCAAAGGTGCTTCTACAAAGTATTGACTCAGGGGTGTGAATAATTATGTAAATGTGATATTTCTGTATTTCATTTTCAATACATTTGCAAACATTTATAAAAACATATTTTCATTTTGTCATTATGGGGTATTTTGCATAGATGGGTGAGAAAAAATATATTTAATTCATTTTTAATTCAGAATGTAACACAACAAAATGTGGAATAAGTCAAGAGGTATGAATACTTTCTGAAGGCACTGTATATCCCCCTTACTCAGAGAAATAAGTAGTACTGATAGGTTTTACACAGTCAAATGTAACAACAACTAAATTTTTTATAAAGAACTGTGCAAATTATACATTTGTGACATCAAAGACCAGGGAGGTTTTCATTAAAGTAAGATGAGATATGTATATAAAAGACAACCACATATTGGAGTCAAGTGTACAGAATTGGAACATTCCATTCAGGTTAAACAATGGATACTGTATATAGTGTTTTACAAAAAAAACAAATTTTCATACATATCTAAAATCTATGAATACAAATATTTTACACACACATGAAGGTACACATAAGCAATAATTTCAGATAAAAAAAACACAAATGTGAAAAATTGGTAAAGAAATAAATTCTTAATTTACAGTTCAGTCGCTGCCAAGAGCCTAGGAAGAGTGCCTATCAACACAATGATCCTCCAAACATTGAAAAGCAAACATCCCCCCAAAAAAGGCAAGATAATTCTTATGCTGTGTACATAACCATTTGGGAAGTGGGAATTTACCACCATAGCGTTAGGTAGGCACCTTTACTACACGGAACCCTACTAATCCATCACGGCTGGTCTGCCGACAGAACCGCACGAGGAGGCTACAATAGACGTCTTCCGTTGCGATGCACCTCTAAGGCCCTTCTGCTAGCTTGCTAGCCCCGGCCCGCTAGCTGTCTGAATGTCTCCAGCCAGCTAAACTACTCACTGGACCCCTATGATCACTCGGCTACGCATGCCTCTCCCTAATGTCAATATGCCTTGTCCATTGCTGTTCTGGTTAGCGATTATTGTCTTATTTCACTGTAGAGCCTCCAGCCCTGCTCAATATGCCTTAACTAACCCTTCAGTTCCACCTCCCACACATGCGGTGACATCACCTGGTTTAAATTATGTTTCTAGAGACAATATCTCTCTCATCGTCACTCTATGCCTAGGTTTATCTCCACTGTATTCACATCTTTCCATACATTTGTCTGTACATTATGCCTTGAATCTATTCTATCGCGCCCAGAAACCTGCTCCTTTTACTCGTTGTTCCAAACGTACTAGACGACCAGTTCTTATAGCCTTTAGCCGTACCCTTATCCTACTCCTCCTCTGTTCTTCTGGTGATGTAAAGGTCAATCCAGGCCCAGCAGTGCCTAGCTCCACTCCCATTCCCCAGGCGCTCTCATTTGTTGACTTCTGTAACCGTAAAAGCCTTGGTTTCATGCATGTTAACATTAGAAGCCTCCTCCCCAAGTTTGTTTTATTCACTGACTTAGCACACTCTGCCAACCCGGATGTCCTAGCCGTGTCTGAATCCTGGCTTAGGAAGACCACCAAAACCCCTGCAATTTCCATCCCTAACTATAACATTTTCCGACAAGATAAAACTGCCAAAGGGAGCGGAGTGGCAATCTACTGCAGAGATAGCTTGCAGAGTTCTGTAATACTATCCAGGTCTGTGCCCAAACAATTTGAGCTTCTACTTTTAAAAATCCACCTTTCCAGAAACAAGTCTCTCACCGTTGCCACTTGCTATAGACCACCCTCTGCCCCTAGCTGTGCCCTGGACACCATATGTGAATTTATTGCCCACATCTATCTTCAGAGCTCGTGTTGCTAGGTGACCGAAACTGGGACATGCTTAACACCCCGGCCATCCTACAATCTAAGCTTGATGCCCTCAATCTCACACAAATGATCAATGAACCTACCAGGTACAACCCCAAATCCGTAAACACGGGCACCCTCATAGATATCATCCTAACCAACTTGCCCTCCAAATACACCTCTGCTGTCTTCAACCAAGATCTCAGCGATCACTGCCTCATTGCCTGCATTCATTATGGGTCTGCGGTCAAACGACCACCCCTCATCACTGTCAAACACACCCTAAAACACTTCAGCGAGCAGGCCTTTCTAATCGACCTGGCCCGGGTGTCCTGGAAGGATATTGACCTCATTCCGTCAGTCGAGGATGCCTGGTTATTTTTTAAAAGTGCCTTCCTCACCATCTTAAATAAGCATGCCCCATTCAAAAAATGTAGAACCAGGAACAGATATAGCCCTTGGTTCACTCCAGACCTGACTGCCCTTGCCCAGCACAAAAACATCCAGTAGCGTATTGCATTAGCATCAAATAGCCCCCGTGATATGCAACTTTTCAGGGAAGTTAGGAACCAATATACACAAGCAGTTAGGAAAGCTAAGGCTAGCTTTTTCAAACAGAAATTTGAATCCTGTAGCACAAACTCCAAAAAGTTCTGGGACACTGTAAAGTCCTTGGAGAATAAGAGCACCTCCTCCCAGCTGCCCACTGCACTGAGGCTAGGAAACACTGTCACCACCGATAAATCCACTATAATTGAGGATTTCAATAAGCATTTTTCTACAGCTGGCCATGCTTTCCATCTGGCTACCCCTACTCTGATCAACAGCCCTCCACCCCCCACAGCAACTCGCCCAAGCCTCCCCCACTTCTCTTTCACCCAAATCCAGATAGCTGATGTTCTGAAAGAGCTGCAAAATCTGGACCCCTACAAATCAGCCGGGCTAGACAATCTGGACCCTCTCTTTCTAAAATTATCTGCCGAAATTGTTGCAACCCCTATTACTAGCCTGTTCAACCTCTTTTCATATCATCTGAGATTCCCAAAGATTGGAAAGCTGCCACGGTGATCCCCCTCTTCAAAGGGGGAGACACTCTAGACCCAAACTGCTACAGACCTATAACTATTCTACCCTGCCTTTCTAAGGTCTTTGAAAGCCAAGTTAACAAACAGATTACCGACCATTTCGAATCCCACCGTACCTTCTCCGTTATGCAATCTGGTTTCAGAGCTGGTCATGGGTGCACCTCAGCCATGTTCAAGGTCCTAAACGATATCATAACCGCCATCAATAAGAGACATAACTGTGCAGTCGTCTTAGTTACTGTGCAGCCGTTTAGTACCTTGAGCGTGGCTGAGGTGCACCCGTGACCGGCTCGGAAACCGGCTTGCACAGCGGAGAAGGTACGGTGGGATTCGAAATGGTCAGTGGTCTGTTTATTAGCTTGGCTTTCGAAGACTTTAGATAGGCAGGGCAGGATTGAAATAGGTCTGTAAAAGTTTGGGTCTAGGGTGTCACCCAATTTGAAGAGGGGGATGACCGCGGCAGCTTTCCAATCTTTAGGGATCTCGGACGATACGAAAGAGAGGTTGAACAGTCTGGTAATAGGGGTTGCAACAATGGCGACGGATAGTATTAGAAAGAAAGGGTCCAGATTGTCTAGCCCAGCTGATTTGTACGGGTCCAGGTTTTGCAGCTCTTTCAGAACATCTGCTATCTGGATTTGGGTGAAGGAGAAGCTGGGGAGGCTTGGGCGAGTAGCTGCGGAGGGGGCGGAGCTGTTGGCCGGGGTTGGAGTAGCCAGGAGGAAGGCATGGCCAGCCGTTGAGAAATGCTTATTGAAATGTTCGATTATCATGGATTTATCGTGGTGACCGTGTTACCTAGCCTCAGTGCAGTGGGCAGCTGGGAGGAGGTGCTCTTGTTCTCCATGGACTTTACAGTACTTGCACATTCATCTTCTGCACATTCTACCATACCAGTATTTAATTTCTATATTGTAATTACTTCGCCACTATGGCCTATTTATTACCTTACCTTCCTTATCCTACCTCATTTGCACATGCTGTATATAGACTTTTTTACGGTATTTTTGATTGTATGTTTGTTTATTACATGTGTAACTCTGTTTTGTTGTATGTGTCGAACTGCTTTGCTTTATCTTGGCCAGGTCGCAGTTGCAAATGAGAACTTGTTCTCAACTAGCCTACCTGGTTAAATATAGGTGAAATAAAATAAAATAAAAAATTACCGAGCCACTATGGCCTATTTTATTGCCTTACCTCCCTTATCTTACCTCATTTGCACACACTGTATATATACTTTATTTCCCTACTGTATTATTGACTGTATGTTTGTTTACTCGTGCTCTCACAGACACCATCATGGGATATAAATAGATTATATTTCTATCATTCTCTATGTTTACCACATACGACTGGGAAAATCTATTTGAACGGCCCTCCAACTGGTAATTACTAGTGGGAAACCTATCTTTTTCTTCTTCGACTACTTCTATGAGTTGTTAAACAAACTGAAAAGGTGCATACTGCCATCTAGAGTGTGTTATTTGAGCAGGTATAAAGCCAAGGATGGCAATTTACTGCCACCTACAGTTATGGAATGTTTACTCACAAGTATAATTCGTTGGTTGATCCCTCCTGATGACCAGGATGGAATCATGTGATCCTTCCTTCACCCATAGAAACGATGCCTCTGTACCAGACGAACTCAATGCATTTTATGCCTGCTTCGACAAAAACAACACTGAGTCATGCGTAAGGACCCCCACTCACACAGGGGTCTGGGTGATCTCACTCTCCGAGGCCGAAGTGAGTAAGTTTTTCAATCAGGTCAACACTCGTAGGGCCGCGGGCCCGGATGGTATTCCAGGGTGCGTTCTCAGAGCATGCGCAGAACATCTGGCAGGCATTTTCACTGTCATTTTCAACCTCTCTTTGTCCCAGTCTGTAATCCCCATGTCTCAAACTGACTACCATCATTCCTGTTCCCAAGAACTCTAAGACTACCTGCCACAATGACTATCGCTCTGTAGCACAAATCTGTAATCATGAAGTGCTTTGAAAGGCTGGTTATGGCACACATCAACTCCATCATCCCAGACCCACTCCGATTTGCATGCCACCAAATCAGATCCATAGACGACACAATCTCATTGCACACCACACTGCCATCACCCACCTAGATAAGAAGAATATCTATGTGAGAATGCTGTTAATTGACTACAGCTCAGCGTTCAACACTTGTGGGTTGTTGAAAAGCGCTATATAAGTCTCATGTATTATTATTATTACCATAATCCCCTCCAAGCTCGTCAGCAAACTTGGAACCCTGGGACTGAACACCTCCCTCTGCAACTGGATCCTGGAATTACTGACGGGCCGACCCTAGGTGGTGAGGGTAGGCAACATCACCTTCAACAAAGGGGCCCCACAAGGGTGTGTGCTTAGTACTGTCCTGTACTCCCCTCCACACACGACTCCAACACCATCATCAAGTTTGCTGATGACAGAGCGATGGTAGGCCTGATCACCGGCGACAATGGGACAGCCTACAGGGAGGAGGTCAGTGACCAGGCAGTGTGGTGCAAGGACAACAACCTCTCCCTCAACATCAGTAAGACTAAGAAGCTGATCGTGGACTAGAGGAAATGGGGGAGCAAGCACACCCGAATCCACATCGACAGGGCTGCAGTGGAGCGGGTCGAGAGCTTCAATCAACTGGGCACAGACGTCAATTCAACATCTATTTCACTTTGGTTCAATGTCATTTAATTAAAGATGCCAGTGTGTGCCCAGTGGGAAGTTGCTCAGTGTCCAAATCACTAAGGACTTAAAATTATCCAGACATGCAAACAGAAGATGAGACACCGCCTCTTACCCCACAGGAGGTTGAAAAGATTTGGCATGGGCCCTCAAATCCTCAAAAAGTTATACAGCTGTACCATTGAGAGCATTTTGACTGGCTGAATCACTGCTGGTATGGCAACTGCACCGCCCTCGTTCGCATGGAGCTACAGAGGGTGGTGTGGACAGCCCAGTACATCACTGGGGCCGAGCTCCCTGCCATTCAGGACCTTAATATCAGGCGTTGTGAAAGGAAAACCCGGGAAATTGTTGAAGACTCCAGCCACCCAAGCCATACACCGCCCTCTCTGCTTCCACACGGCAAGAGGTACAGGATCAACAAGTCTGACACCAACAGGCTCCTGAACAGCTTCTATCCCCAAGCCATAATAGTGCTTAATAGCTAACAAAATGGCTACACGGACTATCTGCATTGACCCTTATATTTTATTTTTGCACACACACACGCACACGCACACGCACACACACTAACACTCCAACACACACTCCATTTGCTCACACACACATAACAGGGGTAAAGGGCCAGAGGGAGGAGAATTCATCAGTCATGTTATAGCGCGTGCAGCGAAATGCTAGTGTCACTAGCTCTTAACAATGCAGCAAAAATGTCAAACAAGTACACAAATATGAATCAAAAACATTAACAACACAAATAACACTGTATTCAAATGCAATATATGCATATACAGTACACACCAAAAATATATACTATGACATGTATAGCAATAGATATATAACAGTGTGTTCTGTTGAGAATCCAGTGTATAAATATAGTGTAACAAAATGCAATGTACAGTAGTAGATATATTAGAAATAGCTATGTGAAGAATACAGTATATGAATACACAGTGCAAAAAACAGTGTTTACAGTTTTTTTTATCACTTTGGTACTATTTTCACAAGTATGTGGTACAATTTCACAATTCTTAGTACAAACTCAAAACAGATCATCCGAAATACTGTTTTTTCAAAACTTTAACCACATTTTCAATTGATTAAGTACAACACACAAAATCACCAAACCTAATCAGTGTCTAATCTAGAAATACCATTCTTATAAAGTAATTGCCTTTCACAAATCAATGCTCACAATACTTTTCATATGATTCTCTTCTCATTTGTTTAAATACATTTGACCATCACTTAATACAACTGAGCTTAATGGTTGATCATTAACCGCTTGGTAAACCTATAGGTTTTAAACTGGTTTGTCTACTATAAATGGATTTTGATAAATAAAATGTGTGTTTGTAAAGTGTAAACATCTAAATTACATGTATGATACATGACAACCATACATAATGACTTGTTATTGCTAATTGATTTCACATGGTGGTAACCACAATTGGTCACCATTTAAAAGGGTGTGTGAACACTTCCAATTTCTTTCAACATGGAGCAGGGTAGACAGCAAGGGAGAGGAATAAATCAAAGAGCTCGTGGACAAGGGGCCCATCAGAAAGGTCATCAAAGAGGTCAAAGAGGTGGGCATGGGCCCCGTGAAAGAGGTGGACATCAGAGAGAGGGAGGCAGACGGCAGAGAACTGTTGTGTCTAATGAAGTCCGGGCCATTGTCATTGATCATGTGGTACACATATCCCTGATCTTACCTGTTTCAGTACGCAGAGGCAATATCCCTGGTCTTACCTGTTTCAATACGCAGAGGCCATATCCCTGATCTTACCTGTTTCAATACGCTGAGGCAATATCCCCGATCTTACCTGTTTCAATACGCAGAGGCCATATCCCTGATCTTACCTGTTTCAATACAGAGGCAATATCCCTGATCTTACCTGTTTCAATACGCAGAGGCAATATCCCTGATCTTACCTGTGCACATAGCGATCCCTTGTTTTTAGGTAGGTTATAAATAACATCTCTTACACACGAATTCACCCTTAATCAAACAAAAAACATTTGGGCTTATGATTAATTTCCTTCACCCATTTTTTTCCATATTGCATCAACAATTGTTTTTTAATCATATCTATGTCTCCCTTAATTTGGTTTTCATACAGATGTTCAGAGTCAGACTGTTGAAAGGTCAGACATTTCAGTTGCCCAGGCTCCCCTATGGATAGATCCCATTGAAAAACTTAACTAGCTATCATGTCTGATCAAGTCTGATCCAAAGGTCTATTCCAAAGTCTCACCATGCAACACCTTCCATCTCACCTCACAGGGTTCCCAGCCCATGTCCCCTGTTATTGCAAGTATAGGTGCAAATTTGTGGACACCTGAAAAGTAACGTACTGCTCTGTTATGAACATGTTTGTTTTTAAAATACCTCTTAGCACCCCACACTCCTGCTGAATAGTCCAGAACAGGACACACGCATATCTGATACAGTTTGGAATATGTGGCATAACCAATATCGTTGAGTGTTTTTGTTTTTCCTATAACTCCCCCAAGAGCTCTACTTACTGAGTCGGCCAGGGCAGATGTTGCGTATAGAAAGGTAACACGTTCATCAATAAAAAGACCCAAATATTTATAAATGCTAGTAAACTCCAAAATGTCTTCACCAAAACAAAACTGAAAACACTTCTCTTAGTATCTGGTTTTCTAAAAGTCATTATCTGTGTTTTTGTCTGGTTGATCATGAGCCTCCATCTTTTACACCAATTGACTGCACATAATAACATGTTCTGTGTCGCGGACCCCTCCGGAACTTTCATCACACACACCTGTCCCCTATTCCCACTGATTAGTATTTGTAGAAGTGTGCCCTGTGGTTTCCATTGGGCGGTCCATTATTGTTACAATGTCCATTGGTGGGTGTGAGCACCTGTGCGTTTTTGGCCTTTCGTGCCCTTGTGGATTGTGCAGATGATTACGGGTCTCGTCCCGTGTGTTATATTGTTTGGGTTTCAACCCTGTGTTTTTGTTACGTGTTTGTTTGGTGTTCGCCCCCTGCCCTTACACGGCACGCCGTAATTTGGGCTTAATAAAAAAACGTACGCATTACTGCGTCTGTCTCCAGATCCTTCATACCAGCGTGACATTCTGCAGGTCCTGTTCAGTTTCTGCCATCAAAATAATATCATCAGCATACAAAAGGATACTGAGCATTTCATCATCATATCTTACTCCAATATTTAACTGTTTAATTTATTTTGCCTGCATGTTACAGAGACACTCTCTTTTCTCTGAGAAGTCGAACCAGGGAGAGGGACGCAGCTGCTCCTCCCCTGCCACGCCCCATAAGTCTCTCGCTCTCTCACTCTCTGTGTGCTACGTCCATGTGGAAACCATCAGCAAACATTCCAACAACATTTATATTACAGTGTCTCCACACTGAGGGACACAATTTTCATAGTGTTGTCTCTCACTGTTGCTACCGGCTTCACATAATTGTAGCCTACATCCACTGGAAACGGTTGAGGCATCACATGATGTGATTTCATATCCACATTATAGTTGCTTGTAAAATTCTAAAGCAAAGCATTTCTCGCCAGTGTTGAAGTGGTCTGTAACTGGATCCATGTGTGAACTGAAGGGTTTTGATACCCAATAATGGTGATGCAAGACAGCTCTATGCACCCCACCCTGGTTTCACACCATGGTATGGAAATTACAGATGTAGGATTTTCATTTGAGCCAGTTTGCTACAGCAGGAAATGAATCCTGGAGAAACAAAAAATGTGGATTATCATTAATCGACATTTTTGTAGGGGTTGATATTTTTGCAAGGGAAAATTAAGACTGAAATTTCAAAGTGGAAATTACAAACTTCAGAAGCCTTTTTAAACTTCAAATACACTTCAGGTGTTAAATGTCCTGCATTGCAGGAAAGTTCTCCTGCAACAGGGTGATCAAATTAAGATCCCAGATCTGTAGGTCATATGGGAATGATTTCTCCCTGTAAGGTTAGCCCTGAAGCCCTATTAATGTCCCCCGTCTACAGGGCTCCTTTTCCCGTAAATTAGTTATATCCACTATCAGAAGTGCCTAATATTACTCAGTTAGCCCAAAAAGCCAAATAGGGGCTATGCCAGTGGAGTCACTATGGGGAGGATGGCTCATAATAATGCTTGCCGTAATTCTCCGTTCCAGACATTATTATGAGCCATCCTTCCCTCAGAAGCCTACACTGAGTTATGCAATATCCAAAATCCATGAAATATGATTGACTGAAAAGCCTTCCCACTGGGCAGACGTCAGTTCAACGTCTAGTTTTAATTTACATTAGGATGAGTTGTCAACTAACGTCAATTCAACAATGTCACCAAGTCATTCGATTTAGGCCCTTTCGTAAATCCAATCAGTTTTCCACGTTAATTCAACAGCATCACATTGATTTGTTTTGGTTGAAATTATGTGGCAACAACGTTGATTCAAACTAGTTTTTGCCCAATGGGTTTGAGACTTGGCTTACTGTAATGGCCAAACTTCATGCAATTTCCGACATAAACTGGTCAAATTAAGTCTACAGTCCAACATACAGTGCCTTTGGGAAAGTTCAGACCCCTTGACTTTTTCTACATTTTGTTAGGTTACAGCCTTATTCTAAAATTGATTATATAGTGTTTTTCCTCATCAATGTACACACAATAATAAAGCAAAAACAGGTCAAATGTTTTGCTAATTTATTTAAAATGAGAAACTGAAATATTACATTTACATAAGTATTCAGACCCTTTACTCAGTACTTTGTTAAAGCACCTTTGGCAGCAATTACAGCCTCAAGTCTCCTTGGGTATGGCGCTACAAGCTGGCCACACCTGTATTTGGGGAGTGTCTCCCATTCTTCTCTGCAGATCCTCTCATGCTCTGTCTGGTTGGATGGGGAGCGTCGCTACAGAGCTATTTTCAGGTTTATCCAGAGATGTTTGATCGGGTTCAAGTCCGGGCTCTGGCTGGGCCACTCAAGGACATTCAGAGACTTGTCCCGAAGCCACTCCTGCGTTGTCTTGGCTGTGTGGATAGCGTCATTTTCCTGTTGGAAGGTGAACCTTCGCCCCAGTCTGAGGTCCTGAGCACTCTGGAGCAGGTTTTCATCAAGGATCTCTGTATTTTGCACCGTTCATCTTTGCCTCGATCCTGACTAGCCTCCCAGTCCCTGCCGCTGAAACCCCCCACCCCCCCACAGCATGATGCTACCACCACCATGCTGCACCGTAGGGATGGTGTCAGGTTTCCTCCAGACGTTACGTTTGGCATTCAGGCCAAAGAGTTCAATCTTAGTTTCATCAGACCAGATAATCTTGTTTCTCATGTTCTGAAAGTCTTTAGGTGACTTTGGCAAACTCCAAGTGGGCTGTCATTTGCCTTTTACTGAGGAGTGGCTTCAGTCTGGCCACTAACATTAAGGCCTGATTGGTGGAGTGCTGGAGAGGGTTGGGTTTCTGGAAGGTTCGCCCATCTCCACAGAGGAATTCTAGAGCTCTGTCAGAGTGACCATCGGGTTCTTGGTCACCTCTCTGGCCAAGGCCCTTCTCCCCCTATTGCTCAGTTTGGTCGGGTGGCCAGCTCTAGGAAGAGTCTTGGTGGTTCCAAACTTCTTATATTTAAGAATGATGGAGGCCACTGTGTTCTTGGGGACCTTCAATGCTGCAGACATTGTTTGGTACCCTTCCCCAGATCTGTGCATCAACACAATCCTGCCTCGGAGCTCTACAGACAATTCCTTCAAACTCATGGCTTGATTTTTGCTCTGTCATGCACTGTCAACTGTGGGACCTTATATAGACAGGTGTGTGCATTTCCAAATCATGTCTAATCAATTGAATTTACCACAGGTGGACTCCAATCAACTTGTAGAAACATCTCAAGAATGATCAATGGAAACAGGATGCACCTGATTTTGTGTCTCTTCGCAAAGGGTAATAAGGTATTTCTCTTTATTCATTTGTCAAAATTTCTAAAACCTGTTTTCACTTTGTCATTATGTGGTTTTGTGTGTAGATTGCTGAGGATTTTTACTTATTTAATCCATTTTAGAATAAGGCTGTAACGTAATAAAATGTGGGAAAAGTCAACGGGTCTGAATACTTTCCGAAGGCACTGTATAGACTTTAAGGATAACTATGAATGTGGTTTTACTTGGAAATAACAAACTTCCTCTTTGCATGCTCAGGTTGACTTTTACATCGAATTGCCCTTATGTGGCAGAAACATGGGGTTGAGGTGGTCTGTCATAAACAGCTGGAGTAGTAGAAAACGTAACACCAGTAAACTCAAGCAATCTGAATTCGTACAACAATTATTTCTTAATCTGGTAAACCAATGACTACTTTAAGTAGTCCCTGAAAAATATGCCGTAATGGTGTTAGTTTTGAACCTGGTGACAAGAATAAGTCTCCCACCCTAAACACCTCTGAGTACAAAGGCCCCCTAATAGTCAAATGGTTGAAGAGCGACTGAACATACTGATTTCACGTGTTTCTGTGTTGCTCATTAAGAAAAATAGATTTCAGTCTTAGGTGTGTGATTTGATGTGGCAGTTACTAATGTCTGTCCCCCATGAGACACCATAGGAATGTAACCTGTTATACGGTGAAGAAGTGGAGGGTAGTGCGTTCAGATGCAGGGTGCCCCCGCTTTGCGAGCATGAAGATGCCAGAGATAGCTAGACTAGTAAATTGGGCTATTAAAGGAACAGAAGTTGGGTATTGCAGAAAGGCCATCAGTGTGTGTTCTGCAAACAATACAAGATGACTTGTGCGTGGTGAATGGATAGACTTGGTTATGGAAAGCGAGTAAGAAGGAGATGCGTGCAGAGGGGAGATGTGTGCTGAGGAAGAATGGTGTCTCTGATGGCTCAGAAATTGAACCTGACAAGATTGAGGATGAATTACGTGTGGTGGTAGGTGTGGTCAAGACCTCAGAGTCCAAGCCTCGCCCGATGGTCATGCAAAAGATGATTGTGGCCCAGTGGCAGTGACATTTTTGGAGAAAATGGATCTCTGACTTTTGGCTGACCCATATGTAGTCCCTGGCTGGGTACAATATCATTTGGGTACTGTTAAATCGGTGACGACAGAGATGGCCGCCTCGCTTCGCGTTCCTAGGAAACTATGCAGTATTTCATTTTTTTTATGTGTTATTTCTTACATTGTTACCCCAGGTAATCTTAGGTTTTACTACATACAGTCGGGAGGAACTATTGGATATAAGAGCAACGTCAACTCACCAACATTACGACCAGAAATACGACTTTCCTGAAGCGGATCCTCTGTTTTGCCCACCACCCAGGACAACGGATCTGATCCCAGCCGGCGACCCAAAACAACGCTGCCGTAGAAGAAGGGGCAGACGGAGCGGTCTTCTGGTCATGCTCCGTAGACGGGCACATTGCGCACAGCTCCTGAGCATACTACTCGCCAATGTCCACTCTCTTGACAACAAGGTTGATGAAATCCGTGCAAGGGTAGCCTTTCCGAGAGACATCAGAGACTGTAACGTTCTTTGTTTCACGGAAACATGGTTCACTTGAGACACGCTATCGGAGTCGGTACAGCCAGCTGATTTCTTCATGCATCGCGCCGACAGAAACAAGCATCTTTCTGGTAAGAAGAAGGGCGGGGGTGTATGCCTTATGATTTATGAGACGTGGTGTGATCATAACAACATACAGGAACTCAAGTCCTTCTGTTCACCTGACTTAGAATTCTCTTCGATTATAATCACAGCTGCATATATCCCCCCCAAGCAGACACATCGATGGCCCTGAACGAACTTCATTTGACTCTATGTAAACTGGAAACCACATATCCTGAGGCTGCATTTATTGAAGCTGGGGATTTTAACAAGGCTGATCTCAAAACAAGGCTCCCTAAATTCTATCAGCATATCGATTGCGCTACCAGGGCTGGCAAAACCCTAGATCATTGCTATTCTAACTTCCGTGATGCATATAAGGCCCTCCCCCGCCCTCCTTTTGGAAAAGCTGACCACGACTCCATTTTGTTGCTTCCAGCCTATAGACAGAAACTAAAACAGGAAGCTCCCGCGCTCAGGTGTGTTCAACGCTGGTCCGACCAATCGGATTCCACGCTTCAAGATTGCTTCGATCACGTGGACTGGGATATGTTCCGCATTGCGGCGAACAACAACATTGACGAATATGCTGAGTCGGTGAGCGGGTTTATTCGCAAGTGCATCGGCAATGTCGTACCCACAGCGTCTATTAAAACATTCCCAAGCCAGAAACAGTGGACTGATGGCAGCATTCGCGCAAAACTGAAAGCGAGAACCACTGCTTTTAATCAGGGCAAGGTGACCGGAAACATGACCGAATACAAACAGTGTAGCTATTCCCTCCGCAAGGCAATCAAACAAGCTAAGCGTCAGTATAGAGAGAAAGTAGAGTCGCAATTCAACGGCTCAGACACGAGAGGTATGTGGCAGGATCTACAGTCAATCACGGACTATAAAAGGAAAACCAGCCCCGTCGCGGACCATGATGTCTTGCTCCCAGACAGACTAAACAATTTCTTTGCTCGCTTTGAGGACAATACAGTGCCACTGACACGGCCCGCTACCAAAACCTGCGGGCTCTCCTTCACGACGTGAGCAAAACATTTAAACGTGTCAACCCTCGCAAGGCTGCAGGCCCAGACGGCATCCCCAGCCGCGTCCTCAAAGCATGCGCAGACCAGCTGGCTGGTGTGTTTACAGGTATATTAAATCAATCCTTATCCCAGTCTGCTGTCCCCACAAGCTTCAAGAGGGCCACCATTGTTCCTGTTCCCAAGAAAGCTAAGGTAACTGAGCTAAATGACTACCGCCCAGTAGCACTCACGGTCGTCATCATGAAGTGCTTTGAGAGACTAGTCAAGGACCATATCACCTCCACCCTACCTGACACCCTAGACCCACTCCAATTTGCTTACCGCCCCAATAGGTCCACAGACGACGCAATCGCAATCACACTGCACACTGCCCTAACCCATCTGGACAAGAGGAATACCTATGGGAGAATGCTGTTCATCGACTGCAGCTAAGCATTTAACACCATAGTACCCTCCAAACTCGTCAACAAGCTCAAGACCCTGGGTCTCGACCCCGCACTGTGCCACTGGGTCCTGGACTTCCTGACGGGCCACCCCCAGATGGTGAGGGTAGGTAACAACATCTCCACCCCGCTGATCCTCAACACTGGGGCCCCACAAGGGTGCGTTCTCAGCCCTTTCCTGTACTCCCTGTTCACCCATGACTGCGTGGCCATGCAGACCTCCAACTCAATCATCAAGTTTGCAGACGACACTACAGTGGTAGGCTTGATTACCAACAACGATGAGATGGCCTACAGGGAGGAGGTGAGGGCCCTCGGAGTGTGGTGTCAGGAAAATAACCTCACACTCAATGTCAACAAAACAAAGGAGATGATCGTGGACTTCAGGAAACAGCAGAAGGAGCACCCCCCTATCCACATCGACGGGACAGTAGTGGAGAGGGTAGAAAGTTTTAAGTTCCTCGGCGTACACATCACGGACAAACTGAAGTGGTCCAACCACACAGACAGCGTGCTGAAGAAGGCGCAGCAGCGCCTCTTCAACCTCAGGAGGCTGAATAAATTTGGCTTGTCACCAAAAACACTCACAAACCTTTACAGATGCACAATCGAGAGCATCCTGTCGGGCTGTATCACCGCCTGGTACGGCAACTGCTCCGCCTATAACCGTAAGGCTCTCCAGAGGGTAGTAGGTCTGCACAACGCATCACCGGGGGCAAACTACCTGCCCTCCAGGACACCTACACCACCCAATGAAAAGATCATCAAGGACAACAACCACCCGAGCCACTGCCTGTTCACCCTGCTATCATCCAGAAGGCGAGGTCAGTACAGGTGCATCAAAGCAGGGACCGACAGACTGAAAAACTGCTTCTATCTCAAGGCCATCAGACTGTTAAACAGCCATCACTAACATTGAGTGGCCGCTGCCAACATACTGATTCAACTCCAGTCACTTTAATAATGGAAAAATGTATGTAATGAATGTATCACTAGCCTCTTTAAACAATGCCACTTCATATAATGTTTACATACACTACATTACTCATCTCATATGTATATACTGTACTCTATACCACCTACTGCATCTTGATGTAATGTACCACTAGCCACTTTAAACAATGCCACTTTTTTATGTTTACATACCCTACATTACTCATCTCATATGTATATACTGTACTCTATACCATCTACTGCATCTTGATGTAATGTATCACTAGCCACTTTAAACAATGCCACTTTTATATGTTTACATATCCTACATTACTCATCTCATATGTATATACTGTACTCTATACCATCCACTGCATCTTGCCTATGCCGTTCTAAACCATCACTCATTCATATATATTTTTTTATGTACATATTCTTATTAATTCTTTTACACTTGTGTGTATAAGGTCATTGTGAAATTGTTAGGTTAGATTACTCATTGGATATTACTGCATTGTCGGAACTAGAAGCACAAGCATTTTGCTACACTCGCATTAACATCTGCTAACCATGTGCATGTGACAAATAACATTTGTTTTGATTTGAGGTAGCTCGAAGTGGATGATTTTCTGTTTCTTCCGCCCAGAAGGAGCGGGCATTTCGAGTCACGCGCCTCGGGACAAGATCTGTGACTTGCTTTGCTCTCCGGAGCAGGGCGCCTTTGAAAGGAGTAATTACTGGGGTGGCATTAAGTGTGGAGGTGGAGCAACTGAAATGTAGATTACCTGTGTCTGTGACGCCCGCCGTTTGGTACGACGCAAACCCTGTGGCGAGCATGGTGAAATTGAGAAGACATTGTCTGCCCTTTTGAGTTTTGAAGCAGTCTTTACCTGACAAAGTCATGTTAGGATATCTCAGTTATCCCGTGAGAGCTTTTGTGCCGAACCCACTAAGGTGTTTCAGATGCCAAGCTTATGGTCATGTTGCAGAAGTGTGCAGGAGGGCATGGGACAAAGGAATGTGTAGTATCAGTTGAAAAAACTGTGTGTCCATTGTGGGGGTGATCATGTTGCTGGGGATTAGAAGTGCCCGGTGAGAGGGAGACAGGTTGAGGTTGCCAGGGTCAGAGTAGGACAGAAGGTGTCGTATGGTGAGGCAATAAAGAGAGTAGAGGATGATGGGTCAAGGGTGAGTAGTACGCCTAGGCCAATACAGAGTGATACTAATCTGTGCTTCAGTAATGTTTTACAATGTTTTAAATAGATGTTGTGGTGGCAGCTGCAGAGAAGTACTTTTACTGCAGCAGAGTTACAAGGTATATTGAACGAAAGAGTCCCGTCCTCCAAGGCCATCGGTCTGGTGTAGGATCAAATACGGACAAAGTAGTGGAATGGGGTGTTAAGAAAAGAAGGGTAGGGTTAGTTGGTGGTGCAATTTTTTCCTTTCCCCCTTCCTTTTTACATGTAACATGATCGATCACACACTCCCGCACAGTAGGTGGCGGCATGCACAAACAAAATGTGAGAATGCCATGATACTAAAGAAGAAGACACCATAGGCCCAAAGCCTATCACTTCCTCAAAATAGTCAGAATTAATCTAAGATTAATTAATTAATCTAAATCTGTAATTCATTTTGAATTTTTTTTGCCAAGGAGGTTTTGGTCGCGCAATTTTCCATCTAGTGTAGCTATGTAGTCTGGTGCAGTATTTCTCAAGTAAAAAAATGCATGACGTGTCCTGTCTGCTGAAGGTCTGTCTCACTGTCTGTGTGTTCTGCGGTAGGATTGGATAGAGCTCAGTCATTGCAGCTGTGTGTCCCGTGTTGGAGGGCAAGTAAGCGTTGTCGAAATCAAAACCCAACCCTCAAGTAAGTCATGACGAACACACTTACAAAACTCTGTTTTGGACGAGACTGACTTTATGACTGAAATTATCCTATTTACACGTTGTAGTAAATTGACATTAGAATAAATGTTTTGGACTAATATTGTTGCCACGCCGTCTTCTATCAGAGAAGTTGCTTGTTACCTTCAGTTGAGCTTAAGGGTTCACGCCAAGGTAAATATCGACAAAAGTGAGAATCCATTTAGAAGTCAGTCTATTTACACAGAGTAGATCAGTATCTCTCCAGAAGCTCAGTCTGCAGTCTGTGGGCCGACCAACCCTAGCGTTTACATTTAAGGTTTTAATCTAAAACGCTTCATCTGATTTTAGTTTAAATAGATTGAATCTCATTGGAACCACATGGGGCAGAGAACAGTCTTAAACAGCAAAAATAAACAGCCATTAACATGGCTTTCGTTTTTTTGTTTGGGACTGATTTGATCTTTTGGTTACTTTTAGGAAAAGAGAAATTCAATTAGCGGTCTCCAGGGGCTTTATACTGTGCAGTTTTTCAGTGGGACATATTGATGTACTGTACTGTAATGGTCTATGGTTGTGACAGAAGCCTTGTTTATGCCCGGATCTAACATGCATCCTTTGTCCTGATCTTGTCCACATTCTGATTGTGCCCACATTTTCAGATATGTGTCTACACGTGGTATTAAAATGGTGACTCTATCCGTCCATTGTGTCTGTATTCTGACTACATTTCCTGGTCCCTTCATGTATGCAAATTATTTGACCGATATTTTTTCTAAATAATATTAGTTTATTTTAAGACATTGAAGTCATACAGTAAGTCAATGGTGCTACCTGTAAATTATTTTAGTAGGTAGAATAATGATAATTTCAAGGGTTTCACTCTCCAGATCCGTCTACACTTATAAGATATCCAGACACAATGCATACCTGACTACCTCCAATCCGGTCATAATCCGTCTTTTAATCGTCTACACTCGTCTGTGGGCACAATGTGGGCAAAGGATGCGTGTTAGAACCAGGTATAAACGGGGCTAGAGACTTCATGTTTTACCAATAGCATCTCTGTTGTTTGACTTCTAGTGAATGATCAAGTTGAGACTTACAGTAGATAAACAACGTCCATACAACTGAAACTCTTTCATTCCCTTTCAGGGGCACACAGTGTACTGGGTTATCACGTCAATGTAGAAACAATTCATGTTGAATGCATGGTAGCATATCCAATTACTCTCACACTGTACCAACCGTTTGCGATCACAACTATGGCTGTTTGAGTAGCATGCTTTGTTTATACCATTAATGTAACTTTGCTTATGAGGTGGGGTTTGATAGGTTGGGCCATTGAGGAATTTCCTCCATTCACAAAGGGAAACAGCTGGTGTGCCCCCACTAACCTGGTGAAGGAGGGAAAGGGGAATACCTAGTCAGTTGTACAACTGAATGCATTCAATTGAAATGTGTCTTCTGCATTTAGAATACCCTCAAAACGCTCCAACAGGGTCAATAGGCCAAACCGTTTAATAAAGAGAAATCAAACATCAGCCACCTTTGCATCATTTGTACTTGGCTGGTCAGTCAATGCCCTGCAGCTCAATGAAGCGGCCTGTGTGAGGACCACCATGTCAGACAGTGTGAAGTGAACAACATAAAGGACCTTGTTAGGCTACAGAACAGAGAGAACTAATCCAGAAGGCATCAGACAGTTGGCCTGATATTGATTAAACTAGACTGAATGCTTCACTCACTATCATTGACCACAGTGTTCAGTCTGTTTTAACCAGGCTATGGGACATTAACAGTATATTCATTAGACAACCCCCCCCCCCAGGGAAGGCAATGTCTCCATCACCTGAAATGGCTCCCGATGACCTTTGAACCCTGTATGGTGGGACATCTCACTGGTGTTCCAGAAGAAGGCCGTTCGCTCTGTGTGTGATCCAAAATGTATGACTTCACACCATGCTGTCCAGGGTCTGACCTTTGCACATGCTGTGACCGCTTGCACACAAAATGTTGTGCAAACGTTGAACAAGATCAGGGGTGCCATGTTTTTCCACATGAACACGTCTCCATAGTTCTGTCTTTGTATTTTCCCTTTGTCCCTATTACGTTCTCCCCTCGGGTGTAGCTGGTCTGAGGAGGAGACGTAAATGCCTGGGCCTAAACACACCAGGTAACACGGATGAAATGGGAAGAAATGTGGGGTGTAATGAGTGAAAATAACCAGACCACAACCAGAACTCACTGTTAGCCCTCAGGGGATGTTTAGTAAAGTAATTAAATAAACAATATAAAACACCCATAAAGAATCAGTAAGAAAAAAAACAAAAAACAAACCACAACCAGGGAAGGTAAGAGAAGGGAATGTTTGGGATCGGAGTCCAAGTAATGAAAATAAACAAAAGGTCCCTCCTCTTCTACACACCTAATCCTTCCTAACACACTCTAAACCCTAACCCACTGTCCTACCTGGTTCCAAGAAAATACAAGGGTGACACCCGCCCTGCTAACCTAGTGTATAAAACAATGGGTTATCTACGTGGGAATGTACACCAATGGGCAGATCTACCTTTTTCCTTCTCCAGGACCTAGGTAGGGTGGAGTACATCAGGAGGACAGGCTGAAACAAAAATAAATTAAAACAAATCATCAACTAGCCAAACAAAACAATTGTGTCCTCTCTCTTCTCTTTTCACACGACAAAACAGATATTCTCTCTTCAATCAGCTACAGCCACGCCCACCATCATCAGCCGCAACTCGGTACACCTGTAATGCCTAGGACACAAACATGGGAAAATGGGGAGCAAGAAAAACGTAACACGTAACAGTCCCCAAATTGTTCAATTCATGACATTAAACAGAAGTGCCATGTAAGCCATACAGTATGGGTTATGTCCAGTCACAGTCTTTTTATGACGTTAAAATTAACTTCTGTGTGACCCGACCAAGTTCATTATCCCCTTCCAGCAACATGAACAGGACCAATGAGCCCTCATTACTCTCTTTTGAAGCACTACGGCGGTGACTGAAGACGACGCTTTGCTGCTCGGTGCTTACGCATACATCCATTAACCCACAAAGGAGTTGCATTGACATGAAGGGAGCTTATGACGGCTAAAGAGGAAAGGTGTCCCACTCTTTCCCCAATGCCCTGGCATGCTGTTTCTGCTGAGAAGACCAGTGGATCATGCAGTAACGCTAAGACTGGTCCCATCTTGCTCATGTTCTATGGTCTGCCGTTGTTAGTTACAGAGGACCATATGTTTAGCTTAGCTTTTCATTCCTGATTTGTCCTTGACAGCACAACAAATAAAAAGCGCATTTTGGGATTGTGAAAGGAAATGAGTGTAGACTGGGAAGGGTTAGCATACATGAAGATACTTGAATGTCTTTAGCTGCAGTTATACATCCTATATTGTAAATTGAGCCCTAGTTATGGCATACAACAATATCTCTTTGTATCCCCGTCGCTAAAGGCTTTGGCATTGGATGAGAAAAGAGGAGCCCAGATGAAGTCAATCATAGGAACGAATGACTTGTGGGATCAAAGAAGAATCCTCTTCTCTTTAAATGTTTAACAGAATGGACATAAAGAGTGCCTGCTCCTTTATGAAGAAAGTCTATTCTTCCCGTGCGACCCTGAGCATGGCTGGGAGGCAGCGACGATGGCAACCAGGCCTAGCACCTCTGGACGGTAAAACCTGCCATTGGTCAGGACCAGAACCCCGTAGGGCTGTAACTGCTGCTGGGACTGGGGCACGCGTTGGCCTGTCTGCTGATTTAAACCTCAACCTCCCTCCCTCTCTCTCTCTCTCTTTCTTCTACTCACTGCTTTCCATCCCTTTCTCTCTATCTTCCCCATCTCATGCGTCTCCCCGTCTCTCTCTTTGTCTCCCCCTCTGTCCGTCTCTTCTCCCTCACTTACCCTGCCTCTCTCTCTCTCTTTGCTTCAGTTAATCAGGCAGCATCATACATTACTAGGCCCTTGCACTAGGAAGAAACCATGGGAAGAAATGTAATGCCTCAACACAATTCTGTCAAACAATTACAGTTTTGAATTTCCCGGGAGATTCCTGAATGTTGATCACTGGTCTGTGTTGCTAGTAACCAGACAGAGGAAAGAAAATTTGAAATGCTGTTATTTTTCTGTCACCTGCTATTGTCAGTGGAAGCTTGTAAAAAGTGCCATTGGTATGCTATGCCTGACCTTGCTTTGTGGAAGCTTGCCAGCCTGCCTTATATTACCTGGGTAATAACACTAGCTTTGGGACAGTCTCCCTGCTTAGTCACTTAAGTGGTTTTCAAATCCTTACCAACGAAGTGGACTACTCCACAACACACTCTGCTGAGATTCTGCTGAGCACAAGCAGTACACAGTTTCAAAGTTCAAAACTAGATAGTCATATTTTCTCCTCACCAAAGAACAGACATCAAGGTCAGCAGCATGCATCCTCTTAAATGTGCCTATTCATCATCAAACACTAAAACACTAACCTGTAACAACACAAGCAAATGTAATCCAAAGATATTATATATAAACAACAGTGTACATACATATTTTAGGTTGCATTCAGCGGAGAATGACTGCCCCCTCTCATACTGCAGACTGTTGTTTCCAGAAAGCAGGATCCAATCTTTGTGTCCAATATTCGTATAAATAAGTAATAAATCCGAAGACAATCATTGTACCAATAATTGCTTCTATTACACCAGATGTAAAGTACCAGTCAAAGGTTTGGACACACCTACTCATTCAAGGGTTTTTCTTTATTTGTACTTTTTTCTACATTGTAGAATAATAGTGAAGACATCAAAATTATGAAATAACACATATGGAATCATGAAGTAAGCAAAAAGGTGTTAAACAAAAAATATAGTTTAGAGTTTAGATTCTTCAAAGCAGCCACCCTTTGCCTTGATGACAGCTTTGCACACTCTTGGCATTCTCTCAACCAGCTTCATGAGGTAGTCACCTGGAATGCATTTCAATGAACAGATGTGCCTTGTTAAAAGTTAATTTGTGGAATTTCTTTCTTCTTAATGCGTTTGAGCCAGTTGTGTTGTGACAAGGTTGGGGTGGTATACAGAAGATAGCCCTATTTGGTGAAAGACCAAGTCCATATTATGTCAAGAACAGCTCAAATAAGCAAAGAGAAATGACAGTCCATCTGTCACAGTTGTCGTCGGTTAAGGAGGACCAAAACGCAGCAGGTATGTGCAGGCTCATCTTGACTTTTATTAACTACAAAAATGAACATACAAAAATAACAAAACACGAACGATCAACAAAAAACAGTCTGGTAAGGCACAAGGCGAAACACAGAACAATCACCCACAAATAACAAACACAAACACACCCTAATATATGGGACTCTCAATCAAAGGCAGATAGACAACACCTGCCTTCAACTGAGAGTCCCAACCCCAATTAACCAAACATAGAAAACGACACACTAGACTCAACATAGAATTCATGAAACTCACCCAGTGCCCAAAACCCCGGAATACTAAATCAAATGCCCTCCTAACTCATACAACACCCAGAACCACATAAAACAAATACCCTCTGCCACGTCCTGACCAAACTACAATACTAATTAACCCTTATACTGGCCAGGACGTGACACCATCATTACTTTAAGACACGAAGGTCAGTCAATACGGAACATTTCAAGAACTTTGAAAGTTTCTTCAAGTGCAGTCGCAAAAACTATATATAAGAGCTATGATGAAACTGGCTCTCATGAGGACCCCACAGGAAAGGAAGACCCAGAGTAACCTCTGCTGCAGAGGACAAGTTCATTAGAGTTAACTGCACCTCAGATTGCAGCCCAAATAAATGCTTCACAGACTTCAAGTAACAAACACATCTCAACATCAACTGTCCAGAGGAGACTGCGTGAATCAGGCCTTCTTGGTCGAATTGCTGCAAAGAAACCACTACTAAAGGACACCAATAAGAAGAGACTTGCTTGGGCCAAGAAACACGAGCAATGGACATTGGACCGGTGGAAATTTGTCCTTTGGTCTGAAGAGTCCAAATTTGAGATTTTTGGTTCCAACTGCTGTGTTTTTGTGAGACGCAGGGTAGGTGAGCGGATGATCTCCGCATGTGTGGTTCCCACTGTGAAACATGGAGGTGTGATGGTGTGGGGGTGCTTTGTTGGTGACAATGTCTGTGATATATTTAGAATTCAAGGCACACTTAAGCAGCATGGCTACCACAGCATTCCGCTTAGTGGGACTATCATTTGTTTTCAACAGGAGAATCACCCAAAACACACCTCCAGGCTGTGTAAGGGCTATTTGACCAAGAAGGAGAGTGATGGAGTGTTGCATCAGATGACCTGGCCTCCTCAGTCACCATACCTCAACCCATTTGAAATGGTTTGGGATGAGTTGAGTGAAGGAAAAGCAGCCAACAAGTGCTCAGCATATGTGGGAACTCCTTCAAGACTGTTGGAAAAGCATTCCTCATTAAGCTGGTTTGGCTTGTCACCTAAAACCCTCACAAACTTTTACACATGCACAATTGAGAGGATCCTGTCGGGCTGTATCACCGCCTGGTATGGCAACTGCACCGCCCACAACCGCAGGGCTCTCCAGAGGGTGGTGCGATCTGCACAACGCATCACCGGTGGCAAACTACCTGCCCTCCAGGACACCTACAGCACCCGATGTCACAGGAAGGCCAAAAAGATCATCAAGAACAACAACCACCCGAGCCACTGCCTGTTCACCCCGCTACCATCCAGAAGGCGAGGTCAGTACAGATGCATCAAAGCTGGGACCGAGAAACTGAAAAACAGCTTCTATCTCAAGGCCATCAGACTGTAAAACAGTCATCACTAACACAGAGGCTGCTGCCTATATACAGACTTGAAATCATTGGCCACTTTAATAAATGGAACACTAGTCACTTTAACCTGTTTGGTATAGGGGGCAGTATTGAGAATTTTGGAAAAAATATGTTCCCATTTTTAACGGCCTCCTACACCAACTCAGAAGCTAGAATATGCATATTATTGTTCAGGTTTGGATAGAAAACACTCTGAATTTTCTAAAACTGTTTGAATGGTGTCTGTGAGTATAACAGAACTCCTATGGCAGGCAAAAACCTGACAAGGCTTCAAGCAGGAAGTACCCTGTCTGACAAGGAGTCGTGCGTCTTACCTCTTTTTATTGAAAAGTAAGGATCTTAGCTGTAACGTGACAATTCCCAGGGCTCTAATAGGCTCTCAGAGCCCGCGAAATAACTGAAGGTTTACGAGGGAACCTCAGGTTGAAATATATTATCGCCTTTTGTAAGTGGATGCTCGGAGGACCTTTCAATGATGCGCGTGCATGAGTCGCTTCTGAGGAGAAATTTTATTCGGCTGTTTAGGCTCAATGCATACTCCCGGTCGGAATATTAACACTTCTCTATGACATAAATGGCATAAAAATTGGTTTTAAACAGCGGTTGACATGCTTCGAAGTACGGTAATGGAATATTTAGACATTTTTGACACGCCAATGCGCCATGCGCGACACCGCGAAAAAGCATTCTAGAACTCACGAACAAAACGTCGCTGTTGGAACATAACGATGGATTATTTGGGACCAAACCAACATTTGTTATTGAAGTAGAAGTCCTGGCAGTGTATTCTGATGAAGAACAAGCAAGGTAAGAACATCTTTCTTATAGGAAATGTGATTTTGGTGGATGCTGACCTGGGTGGGTATCTAAATAGCTAGCCCTGTAATGCCGGGCTATGTACTTAGATTATTGCAAAATGTGCTTCATCCGAAAAGCTATTTTAAAATCGGACATATCGAGTGCATAGAGGGGTAATGTATCTATAATTCTTAAAATAATTGTTATGCTTTTTGTGAACGTTTATCGTGAGTAATTTAGCAAACTGTTAGTAAATTCACCGGAAGTTTGCGGTGGTTATGCTTTTTCTGAACGTCACATGCTAATGTAAAAAGCTGGTTTTTGATATAAATATGAACTTGATTGAACAGACATGCATGTATTGTATAACACAATGTCCTAGGTGTGTCATCTGATGAAGATTATAAAAGGTTAGTGCTGCATTTAGCTGTGGTTTGGGTTTATGTGACATGATATGCTAGCTTGAAAAATGGCTGTGTGATTATTTCTGGCTGGGTACTCTGCTGACATAATCTAATGTTTTGCTTTTGTTGTAAAGCCTTTTTGAAATCGGACAGTGGGGTTAGATTAACGAGATTCTTGTCTTTAAATAGCTGTGAAATAGTCATATGTTTGAGAAATTGAAGTTATAGCATTTCTAACGATTCAAAAATCGCGCCACTGGATTTCAGTGGCTGTTACGTAGGTGGGACGAGTTCGTCCCACATGTACTAGAGAGGTTAATAATGCCACAAGCATTTTGGTACACTCGTATTAACATCTGGTAACCATGTGTATGTGACCAATAAAATGTGATTTGATTTGACTTTAAAAAATGTTTACATATCTTGCATTACGCATCTCCTATGTATATACTGTATTCTATATTATCTATTTCATCTTAGCATATGCCGCTCTGTCATTGCTCATCCATATATTTATATATTCTTATTCCATTCCTTTACTTAGATTTGTGTGTATTAGGTATTTCTTAGATATTACTGCATTGTCGGAACTAGAAGCACAAGCATTTCGCTACACTCGCAATAACATCTGCCAACCATGTGTATGTGACCAATAAAATGTTATTTGAGAATGCCGAATGTGCAAAGCTGTCATCAAGGCAAAAGGTGGCTACAAATCAAATATATTTTGATTTGTTTAACACTTTTTGGGTTACTACATGATTCCATATGTGTTATTTCATAGTTTTGATGTCTTCACTATTATTTTACGATGTAGAAAATAGTAAAAATAAAGAAAAACCCTTGAATAAGTAGGTGTTTCCAAACCTTTTGACTAGTACTGTATACGTATATACAGTCAATGGTTGCATTAGCAAGTTTTTAAAAAGCAGTCAATATATCTTTAGAAAACAGTCTTTATGACTATGTACATGTACACTGAGTATTTCAAACAATAGGAACACTAACCCTTTTTGCCATCAGAACAGTCTCAATTCGTCAGGGCATGGACTCTTTATTTGTCACATGCGCCGAATACAAGTGTAGACCTTACCGTGAATTGCTTACTTACAAGCCCTTAACAGTGCAGTTCAAGAAGAGTTAAGAAAATATTTACCAAATAAACTAAAGTAAAAAATTATAAAAAGTAACACAATAACGAGGCTATATACAGGGGGTACCGGTACCGAGTCAATGTGCGGGGGTACAGGTTAAAGGTAACTTGTACATGTAGGTAGGGGTGAAGTGACTATGCATAGATGATAAACATCGAGTAGCAGCACTGTACAAAACAAATGGGGGGGGGGGGGAATAGTCCGGTGGCCATTTGATTAGTTGTTCAGCAGTCTTTGGCTTGGGTAAAAGCTGTTCAGGAGACTTTTGGTCCTAGACTTGGCGCTCCGGTACCGCTTGCTGTGCGGTAGCAGAGAAAATACCTATGACTTGAGTGACTGGAGTCTCTGACAATTTTATGGGCTTTCCTCTGACACAGCCTATTATATAGGTCCTGGATGGCAGGAAGCTTGGCCCCAGTGATGTACTGGGCCGTATGCACTGCCCTCTGTAGCGCCTTACAGTCAGATGCCGAGCAGTTGCCATACCAGGCAGTGATGCAACCAGTCAGGATCTTCTGATGGTGCAGCTGTAGAACTTTTTGAGGATCTGGGGAACCATGCCAAATCTTTTCAGTCTCCTGAGGGGGAAAAGGTGTTGTGCCCTCTTCACAACTGTCTTGGTGTGTTTGGACCATGATAGATTGTTGATGATGTGGACACCAAGGAACTAGAAACTCTCGACCTGCTCCACTACAGCCCCGTCGATGTTAATGGGGGCCTGTTCAGCCCGCCTTTTCCTGTAGTCCACGATCAGCTCCTTTGTCTTGCTCACAATGAGGGAGAGGTTGTTGTCCTGGCATCACACTGCCAGGTCTCTGACCTCCTCCCTATAGGCTGTCTCATTGTTGTCGGTGATCAGGCCTACCACTGTTGTGTCGTCAGCGAACTTAATGATGGTGTTGGAGTCGTGTTTGGCCACGCAGTCGTGGGTGAACAGGGAGTACAGGAGGGGACTAAGTACACACCTGTACTCCATGTTCACCCACAATTGAGTGGCCAAACACGACTCCAACACCATCATTAAGTTTGCTGACAACAAGGTGTCAAAAGCATTCCACAGGGAGGCTGGCCCATGTTGACCCCAATGCTTCCCACAGTTGTGTCAAGTTTGCTGGATGTCCTTTAGGTGGTGGACCATTCTTGATACACACGAGAAACTGTTGACCATGAAAAACCCAGCAGCGTTGCAGTTCTTGACACAAACCGGTGCTCTTGGCACCTACTACTGTACCCCGTCCAAAAGGCACTTCAATATTTTTGTCTTGCCCATTCACCATCAGAATGGCACACATACACAATCCATGTCTCAATTGTCTCAAGGCTGACATCAATAAGGGATCACAACTTTGACCTGGATTCACCTGGTCAGTCTGTCATGGAAAGAGCAGGTGTTCTTAATGTATTGTATACTCAGTGTATATTTCTCCTTAAAAGCATGGGAGTTTACATTGCTGAACTAAAACAGGGTCAAGGCGTGGTTGACTGTAAGTGCATGTAACCTCAAAGGCAGGCAGAGGTCATTGAGATTTGTTTTAATAATATACTGCAGGTCAGACATCAAGTATTACAGGAGGAAGGAGTAGAGCCATAAGGGGCAAGCAGGAGGCAGGGTCTGTTACAGAAAAACATGGGCCTGTGGTCTCAATGTCAACCTTATCCTTTCACACAGCCAAGAAAAACTATTCATTTCTACATGTCAAATATCTTGTATGGAGGCTTATGGGTAGTGCGTGGCTGCATTGCTACTGGCCCAGAGTGTGTGTCCTCAAGCGGTGGGCCACCGGCCATGGCTCTAGTTTCAGCAAGCTGCTCAGTGGAGACATGGAGCCAACCCAGAGCCTTCAGCAGACCAGGCTTTCCCTCAGACCAGGCCTCCAACCCCCATATGATCCCTACATCAATCCACCCCGACCCAGGTCCCTCTGTAATCAGCATGTTGGATCACAGCAGTGTCACATCCAAGCGTCCCTCCTCAAGGTTGGGTGGAAGAAGTGAGCTTAATGGTGTTGTTCACTGGGAACCTCCCCAGAGAGTCCACAGCTCCCCAGGAGATCTCAACACATAGTCCTGTTTCATTAGGCCTCATGTCGACAGGGCTCGCTGTATGGCTTAGAACACACACACATGCATGGACCACAAGAAGATTAGCTGACGACATGGTGTCAGCTAATGCCGATTCTATATAAAATTCGAATGCATGTGCAAACACAATCACACACAGGCTGTTTACGCATAAGGCCCACAGTATGACTCACTTATTTCGTGGGCTGATGAGGTGTAGCATACATGAATTACAAAGCCATGAGAATAAGAAATTGCTTTACTATCACAAGGTCAACTTCCACTTCATCCCAATGCCTCCAAAAGACACATAGGTTGGAGTGTTCGGAGCAAGGGCAGCTGCACTGTGGTGCAGTTTTGGGGGTTAAGTGCCTTGCTCAAGGGCACAACGGCAGGAGATGGTATCTAGGATTTTGATTCCAGCAACCTTCCGGTTGGTGAGCTCACTTCCCCCTAAATTTTTTCCTGTCAGACCCTGGATTCGAACTAGCAACCTTCCGGTTGCTGGCTCGCCTATCTAAGTTCACTCTAACCCCCCCACTTTTCAGCTCTTAGCTAGGAACGCATGATTACCCTGTTTGCCCTGACGTCCTCTGAGTAAAAAGAAAGTGCCTAGCTAAGAGCTGAAAGAAATCTCCAAATCAAACACGGCAATGGCACATTCATCACACTTAAAGGGACTAAGCACTTAGCCATAACACACTAACGGAAGGATTACTGAAGCTCAGTAGAAATACAAGCAGCATGGAGTCCAACTAACCATTTCAGCCAATACCATACTCACGTAGATCCAGTGTGCAGTGCACATACAGAGAAGATGTGGTGATAGCCTTTATAAGGACTAGACCTGAAGGGCTTCATCCTCTAACATTGAAGACACTCATTTCCATTTAGCTAATTCCATGCAATTTCCATGAATGTATGAATCAACTGGAAATCTTTACCGTGCCAGATAAAGTTTCAGAGCACAGTATGGTCGAATAATTCAGTATATTTCAGAGGTTCAACAGCCTTTTCAATCATCCTTATTTTGGTGTGTTTATGAATATTCTATCCTTTACATGTGTTTTAAATTTGTTATAAAAGACTTACCCCACATGCATTTCAGACACATGACTCTCTCTAGACGACCAGTGTCTGCCACCACTCTCCCCATCGCTAACACACTCCCTAATGTTAC
Organism: Salmo trutta; assembly: GCF_901001165.1. Classification (NCBI taxonomy): domain Eukaryota; kingdom Metazoa; phylum Chordata; class Actinopteri; order Salmoniformes; family Salmonidae; genus Salmo; species Salmo trutta. The sequence goes on from NC_042973.1 coordinate 42,064,208, forward strand.
TTATAACACCCACGGTCACAAACAATAGGATGCCAGCTCTCCGTTTGCAGACTGACACGTGCTATTCCAAATGATCCAATTTTACACACTGTAGGCCCACATGTCGTCATAGTTTGAGTCCATGTGTTTGAATGCTCTAGGAGCCAGGGAGAACCAGGAAGAGATCAGGGGAAAGAGAGACCAGCCAGGGAGGATGCTTGGCATTGAACCCATCAGCAGTCACCCATGCATGGGGGCTATGGAAGCCAGACAATTAATGCTGCATGATGTTGGAGCGAGGAGCCAGCAGACACACCTCACAGTGCCCTGGACTTGCAGAACCATGCATACCCCTATAGGACTTCACAGGGATAGCAGAGCCAGGCAGCACCACCAGCAGCATCTCAACATGATGGATATGCCACTCACTGGATTATAGAAGTCTCTATTTGATGTCTGGGAACAGATCAGGGTTTGATTCTAGCAGACAGGGATGCTCAGACCACCAGGGCAATGATTCCCTAACAAAGCAGCTTAACTGTGGCCACATCGACAAGCCTGAATTAGCTCTTATCAATGCTTCAGAATCTTCTGGCCATACAGTAGTATCTGGGGGTACAGGTGATTTGGATGGGGTTACATAACCAGTTTTTGTAACACTCGTCGTTGAAGGGGGACCAAAACGCAGAGGGTAAAGTGCTCATCCTCTTATTTATTAAAGAAAACACCTAATCAATACAAAACAAATGATGAAAACAGTCCAGTAAGGTGCATAGACTATACTAGAAACAACCACCCACAAAACCCAGTGAAAACAAACACAACTAAATATGGCCTCCAATTAGAGACAACAACAACCAGCTGCCTCTAATTGTAGGTCATTGACAAAACTCACATATAACTAGAAACGCTAGATAAACATAGAAATAAGAAAACTAGAACCTAAACCCACAATACCCAACCACACAAAACAAACACCCCTGCCATGCCCTGACAAACTACAATGACAAATAACCCCTTTTACTGGCCAGGACGTGACAGTTTTGGTCTCTTTATTACTGTAACTGGGACTTCCTTAAACCAATTTAAATCAAGTTGGAGACTTTGTTCCAAAGTATCATTTTGCTAGATTTTTATTATGGCAATCATTTGTGGCATCTGAAACTCAAATTATAATATAAGCTCAAGGAGGCAGACAACATTTCGTTACCCTCAGAGTTATTAGGATGTTATTTACAAGCAATATAACTTTCTAAACAGTGAGGCGATTGCTATGTTTCTCTGAAAATCAATATAGTAAAAAACTGTCCCGTGACAATGAATGTCAATCCTGTACATTTATACAATATTCTTTATATGGGAATAGAAAGGAACTGTTTCTGTAGTGGTGCAGTCAGCAGTGAGAGTCTGACGTGAATAAAAACATTCAAAAGCTTCTCCATTTGACCTTTTATATATTAATAAAAAGTTTACAAAGAAAATGAATTTAACACAGTCTGATTTGCTCCTTATACTTCTTCTTGCCTATTGAGCTAAACAATGATGTCAGGGATATGACGCCACGCAGGCTAAACTAATGGAGCATTCTAACAGAGGGTTTTCCTATACATGTCCATAATGGAATGTTGTAAATATTAACATTCAAACATGGAAATATATTAAGAATAATACTGTAATAACTTAAAATAGCAAAATGCTATTATCTGTATTATGGCTATTACATTTCCGGCCTCTAATTTGCTAGTCGGGGAGCATAACAAGTACTTAAACTTAAGACTAGAGCCATAAAACTCTAAATAAAGACTGAACCAATACTTGAGTTCTCTTGGTTTTCTCTTCTGTCACTTGTTGACTAGGGTTTCTTTTGTCTCTTGTTGACTTTATTGTCTTCTTTTTTCAGTGAGCTCTCACACTGCTTCTTATAGCAGGCAGAACTTAGTGACTGGTCGCTCTAGTGTGCTGGACTTTGTTCTCACACTTACGCAGTGGACAATACCGCTGGAGTCCGGCATCGTCTTCATGATCCTTCCCATTATCCAGGAATTCAGGGGGGCTTGCTTGATCATCCACGATGAGAACGATGTCTCCATCAAAGTTCTGGACCATTTCTGGCGCTCCTGTAGGAAAGGTAAGTATCCTCACGGGTCCATTTTGTCCAGAATAGATCAAAGATGTATTGGTCTACGTGGCGTGTACTGATCCTCTTTCTTGGATACACCTGGAGGAATAACTGATTGTGTTTTCAGCAGCAACAGATGATTTCAAGGTCATTGGGGTCATCTGATGTCTTGGTGACTGGTCGATCGCTGATGAAGGTTTTGACTTCACACAGGATGGTCTGAAGATCCTCATAATCCAGCCCTTTGTTACCTTAGCACAGAGCCAAGTATTTTGCTTACAGTGAGGATCTGTCTTCCCCAAATACCTGTGTGGTGGGAAGCACTGTGTCCACCACATCTGGTGTTGTCTTGTCTTTTCCATCTTCAGCTGTTCTTCGCAGTGCATATGATGCACAACTGGGGGCTGATGTGGCTCCAAAGAGATGCACAACTATTTTGTACTCCATTATGGCTTCACTCAGAACGCCATCGAGCATCTTCCTCAGGAACTCTGACCTGGCAAAACATTGGCTCGATGTACACCATTATAGCCTGACTTGTAGATGAGGGAGTCACTTTTGAACACAGGTACAGTACGTCTCTCTGAGGGAGATGGGACAAATTTTGTTGTTTTAAGAGCATCTCTGTAATCTCGTTCTGACGCTGCATGACTTGATAAAAATCTCTCTAATATCTTCTAGGCCTCTGGTGCTCTTTACTGGAGTGGGTCGGCGGCGTTCTGTACCTGGGCCAACATCCACACCTCTTGTAGGGACTGACGCAGAGTAGTCTTAAGCTCCTGTAGTATGGGCCGACGTAGGGAACCGTAGGGTTAGCCGTAGGTAACCCTCCATTCCTCTATGTGGTGGTGCATAGGGATGGTCTCCGTACTCTTCATTCTGCCTTGAGGCTCGTCTGGATCCTATCTTGGCCTTGAAATATTCATCCATGCCATCCAGAGCATCATCATTGTCTTTAAACACTTTCAGCTTAGCACTGGATGCTGCAATAGCATCCAAGGTTAAGAAGGATCCAATTGCTCCTTCTTAACCTTCAGCTGTGCTTCTTCAAGTTCTATTTAATTTCCATAACAACTGTCCCTGTACCTTTTTCTCTTTCCAATTGCAGAGTTTTTGATCGTTAACGAGGCATTAATGAGGCGTGAAAATCCCAACGATTCTGTTGGGGGTTTTCCAACTTGAGGTGTCATAGAAAGAAATGTAACCCCTTCCCCAACATGGTCTTCCATGTAACTCCTTCCCCAACATGGTCTTCCATGTAACTCCTTCCTCACATGGTCTTCCATGTAACTCCTTCCTCACATGGTCTTCCATGTAACTCCTTCCCCAACATGGTCTTCCATGTAACTCCTTCCCCAACATGGTCTTCCATGTAACTCCTTCCCCAACATGGTCTTCCATGTAACTCCTTCCCCAACATGGTCTTCCATGTAACTCCTTCCTCACATGGTCTTCCATGTAACTCCTTCCTCACATGGTCTTCCATGTAACTCCTTCCCCAACATGGTCTTCCATGTAACTCCTTCCCCAACATGGTCTTCCATGTAACTCCTTCCCCAACATGGTCTTCCATGTAACTCCTTCCCCAACATGGTCTTCCATGTAACTCCTTCCCCAACATGGTCTTCCATGTAACTCCTTCCCCAACATGGTCTTCCATGTAACTCCTTCCCCAACATGGTCTTCCATGTAACTCCTTCCCCAACATGGTCTTCCATGTAACTCCTTCCTCACATGGTCTTCCATGTAACTCCTTCCCCAACATGGTCTTCCATGTAACTCCTTCCTCACATGGTCTTCCATGTAACTCCTTCCCCAACATGGTCTTCCATGTAACTCCTTCCCCAACATGGTCTTCCATGTAACTCCTTCCTCACATGGTCTTCCATGTAACTCCTTCCTCACATGGTCTTCCATGTAACTCCTTCCCCAACATGGTCTTCCATGTAACTCCTTCCTCACATGGTCTTCCATGTAACTCCTTCCCCAACATGGTCTTCCATGTAACCCCTTCCCCAACATGGTCTTCCATGTAACTCCTTCCCCAACATGGTCTTCCATGTAACTCCTTCCCCAACATGGTCTTCCATGTAACTCCTTCCCCAACATGGTCTTCCATGTAACTCCTTCCCCAACATGGTCTTCCATGTAACTCCTTCCCCAACATGGTCTTCCATGTAACTCCTTCCCCAACATGGTCTTCCATGTAACTCCTTCCCCAACATGGTCTTCCATGTAACTCCTTCCCCAACATGGTCTTCCATGTAACTCCTTCCCCAACATGGTCTTCCATGTAACTCCTTCCCCAACATGGTCTTCCATGTAACCCCTTCCTCACATGGTCTTCCCCTTACACTGTATTTACTTTTTTTGTTGTTGTTTTATTTAACTAGGCAAGTCAGTTAAGAACAAATTCTTATTTACAATGACAGCCTACCAAAAGGCAAAAGGCCTCTAATGGGGATGGGGGCTGGGATTAATTTTTTTTTAAATAAAAATATAGGGCAAACACACCACAACAAGAGAGAAACACTACACTACATAACGAGAGACTTAAGACGACAACATAGCATGGCAGCAACACATGACAACACAGCATGGTAGCAACACAACATGACAACATGGCAGCAGCACAATACATGGCAACAGCATGATACTGTATGCATCAACACAATAACTGAATTTATAGTCCTCTCTTGCAGGTTTTCAATACAGACAGAAACCTCAACCTTCCATTGATGTTTTATGTCTTCAGGTCAAACTCCTCCAGCACCTCCTCTGACATCATTAACAGGTAGGCCTGTGCGGAACACTAGTGAGGTTGTAGTTTCTGAAAGAGTTCCTGATCGCAGGGAGGTCTGCAGGTCTTCAACTAGAGAGTTGGCACCAAGTTCATTCTTGTCTGAAAGGTACTCAACTGTTCTCTTAACTATTTCCTCATTGTTTTGCGTTGCACTTCCTGTCTGTGTCAGAAGGCCTCGTAAGAGATTCTGATTGGACTCCAGTGAGAAGCCCAGAAGGAAGCGGAGGAACAGGTACAGGTGTCCATTCTCATTCTCCAAGGCCTGGTCCACTGCTTGATCATGCAATCAAACAAGCTAAGCGTCAGTATAGAGACAAAGTGGAGTCGCAATTCAACGGCTCAGACACGAGAGGTATGTGGCAGGGTCTACAGTCACACACGGACTACAAAAGAAAAAACAGCCCCATCGCGGACCAAGATGTCTTGCTCCCAGACAGACTAAACAACTTCTTTGCTCGCTTTGACGACAATACAGTGCCACTGACACGGCCCGCTACCAAAACCTGCGGGCTCTCCTTCACTGCAGCCAACATGAGTAAAACATTTAAACATGTTAACCCTCGCAAGGCTGCAGGCCCAGACGGCATCCCCAGCCGCGTACTCAAAGCATGCGCAGACCAGCTGACTGGTGTGTTTACGGACATATTCAATCAACCCTTATCCCAGTCTGCTGTTCCCACATGTTTCAAGAGGGCCACCATTGTTCCTGTTCCCAAGAAAGCTAAGGTAACTCAGCTAAATGACTACCGCCCAGTAGCACTCACGGTCGTCATCATGAAGTGCTTTGAGAGACTAGTCAAGGACCATATCACCTCCACCCTATCTGACACCCTAGACCCACTCCAATTTGCTTACCACCCCAATAGGTCCACAGACGACGCAGTCGCAATCACACTGACCTAACCCATCTGGACAAGAGGAATACCTATGTAAGAATGCTGTTAATCAATTACAGCTCAGCATTTAACACCATAGTACCCTCCAAACTCGTCATTAAGCTCAAGACCCTGGGTCTCGACCCCGCCCTGTGCAACTGGGTCCTGGACTTCCTGACGGGCCGCACCCAGGTGGTGAGGGTAGGTAACAACATCTCCACCCCGCTGATCCTCAACACTGGGGCCGCACAAGGGTGTGTTCTCAGCTCTCTCCTGTACTCCCTGTTCACCCACGACTGCGTGGCCATGCACGCCTCCAACTCAATCATCAAGTTTACAGACGACACTACAGTGGTAGGCTTGATTACCAACAATGACGAGACAGAGGTGAGGGCCCTCGGAGTGTGGTGTCAGGAAAATAACCTCACACTCAATGTCAACAAAACAAAGGAGATGAACGTGGACTTCAGGAAACAGCAGAGGGATCCACATTGACGGGACAGTAGTGGAGAGGGTGGAAAGTTTTAAGTTCCTCGGCGTACACATCACGGACAAACTGAAATGGTCCACCCACACAGACAACCTCAGAAAGAACGGTACCAACACATCCTCCGAGAACAACTTCTCCCAACCATCCAGGTACAGTTTGGTGACGAACAATGCCTTTTCCAGCATGATGGAGTACCTTGCCATAAGGCAAAAGTGATAACTAAGTGGCTTGGGGAACAAAACATCAATATTTTGGGTCCATGGCCAAGAAATTCAGCTTGTCACCAAAAACACTCACAAACTTTTACAGATGCACAATCGAGAGCATCCTGTCGGGCTGTATCACCGCCTGGTACGGCAACTGCTCCGCCTATAACCGTAAGGCTCTCCAGAGGGTAGTGAAGTCTGCACAATGCATAACCGGGGGCAAACTACCTGCCTTCCAGGACACCTACACCACCCGATGTCACAAGAAGGCCAAAAAGATCATCAAGGACAACAAATCAAATCAAATTTATTTATATAGCCCTTCGTACATCAGCTGATATCTCAAAGTGCTGTACAGAAACCCAGCCTAAAACACCAAACAGCAAGCAATGCATGTGAAAGAAGCACGGTGGCTAGGAAAAACTCCCTAGGAAAAACTCCCTAGAAAGGCTAAAAACCTCCAGAGCCACTGCCTGTTCACCCCGCTATCATCCAGAAGGCGAGGTCAGTAGAGGTGCATCAAAGGGCGGACCGACAGACTGAAAAACAGCTTCTGTCTCAAAGCCATCAGACTGTTAAACAGCCATCACTAACATTGAGTGGCTGCTGCCAACATACTGACTCAACTCTAGCCACTTTAATAATGGAAAAATGAATGTAATAAATGTATCACTAGCCACTTTAAACCATACCCTACATTACTCATCTCATATGTATATACTGTACTCTATACCATCTACTGCATCTTGCCATCTTGATGTAATTAAATGCATCACTAGCCACTTGAAACAATGCCACTTTATATAATGTTTTCATACCCTACATTTCTCATCTCATATGTATATACTGTACTCTATACCATCTACTGCATCTTGCCTGTGCCGTTCGGCCATCACTCATTCATATATTTTTATGTACATATTCTTATTCATTCCTTTACATTTGTGTGTATGAGGTAATTGTTGTGAAATTGTTAGGTTAGATTACTTGTTAGATATTACTGCATGGTCGGAACTAGAAGCACAAGAATTTCGCTACACTCGCATTAACATCTGCTTTAAGAGAACTGTATATATTTAATATTGAATGGATACTTCTAGATTTTTAGCAATTAGGCTCTTTATCTACAGTCGTGGCCAAAACAAAGTCCAGCAAGCACCAGGACCGTCTCCTGAAGTTGATTCAGCTGCGGGATCAGGGCACCACCAGTACAGAGCTTGCTCAGGAATGGCAGCATCTGCACGCACAGTGAGGCAAAGACATTTGGAGGATGGCCTGGTGTCAAGAAGGGCAGCAAAGAAGCCACTTCTCTCCAGGAAAAACATCAGGGACAGACTGATATTCTGCAAAAGGTACAGGGATTGGACCTCTGAGGACTGGGGTAAAGTAATTTTCTTCTGACAAACTCCAAGCATTGATTATGCAAGAATGGGCTGCCATCAGTCAGGATGTGGCCCAGAATTTAATTGACAGCATGCCAGGGCAGATTGCAGAGGTCTTGAAAAAGAAGGGTCAACACTGCAAATATTGACTCTTTGCATCAACTTCATGTAATTGTCAATAAAAGCTTTTGACACTTATGAAATGCTTGTAATTATACTTCAGTATTCCATAGTAACATCTGACAAAAATATCTAAAGACACTGAAGCAGCAAACTTTGAAAATGAATATTTGTGTCATTCTCAACTTTTGGCCACAACTGTACTTCCCTTTTATCTACTTGTGGGTACCATTTTTAATTCTCTGTGTGCGGTTTGAAGAAAAATTCCAAAGTATCCCTTTAATCTCTTACCTCTTAGAACTGGAGTCTTGAGTCATTTTAGAGGCAGTAGACCCCTTCTCTCTCTCTCAGAGTACCTCCTTTTAGAGGCAGTGGTCCCCTCCTCTCTTTCCCCAGTGAGAGTAATTTTTGAGGTAGTGGTCTCCTCCTCTCTCTCCCCAGAGCCACATTTTAGAGGCAGTGGTCCCCTCTGTCAGAGTACATTCTTTTAGAGGCAGTGGTCCCATCTCTCATCCCAGAGACTCATTTTGGAGACAATGGTCGCCTCCTCTCTCTCAGATTACCTCCTTTTAGAGACAGTGGCCCTTTCCCTCTCCCCAGAGACTACTTTTAAAGGCAGTAGTCCCGTCCTCTCTGAGTCACAGCTCACTAAGCTACAATAAAAAATAACAGAGATTAACAGTCAATATTTCAGAACATTGTTAGTACCATTAATAATGACAAGACTTACCATCTGTGGTCATAAAGTTCACACAATGACTTCATAATGCATTTAGACAAGACAGCCCAATATGTTATTCATTTGATTTGGCTTGGATCCCCATTAGCTGAAGCCACAACAACAGCTAGGCTACCTGGGGTCTACACACAACAAAATATCCATTTCCTAAATGGGTATGCATTTGTGACAAAATTGACCCAGCGCTTCCCTTGCAATCTGGTGAGCAAGTTCAAATTTGTCTCGTAGCTGTGCCACATACTGTGGAGGGGTCTTGACGTGCTCATGATCGGGTGACAAACCAGCCACCAGGTCGATGGGTTCTGTTACTTCTCTTCCAAGGAGCATCATGTTCGGGGTGAATCCTGTTGAGCTGTGCTTTGTTGCTCTATAGGCCATCACAGCGAATGGAATCACGAGGTCCCAGTCCCAATGACAACGTTCTGTGGTGGCTAAGATCTTCTGTAGCGTGGTATTAAATCTTTCGACTTGCCTGTCCGGCAGGATAAATCCCGGGCGAGACCCCAATGTTACCCTTCTTGCCTTGCCTCCAGACAGTAGTCGGGACAGCTCAGGGGAGCCTTCACTTGTTAGCTCCAGGGCCAGAGCAATTTACGGATGCTCTGGGGTAATTCCCACATTTGGGGATCTTATCCGCTGCTAATGACGAGTTAGTCTGGAATTCCACTGAAGTAGTTAGCTTTATTAAAACTTGTACATCATTTGAGGTAGTCTGAATGACCAAATAAAATACTGGGCTAACGGAGCAAAAAGAGCGTGGCCCACAGTACGGCTACATCCCTGTCACACACACACACACACACACACACACACAAATTGCATTCCAAACCAAAAGTTAACTTACTACGTTACCCATAATACACGTCAGTGTTTTAAAGCTATACCCCTACTTTACCAACAGCAGAATAAATTCAACTACACATACGTTCATTTCATCACAAAACTGGTCCACAAAGAATATTACATACAAACAACATGGTCAAGCAAGCTAATGTTTGACAGATGACTAAACTACTGATTTAGAACCACAGAGTTACCGCAAGTCAGCACAAAGACAACAGGAGCACCACTATTCCAGCACCATTTCAACTTAAACATTTAAACATCATCAAATCAACAGGTGTCACGGTTGTCGTAGGAATGAGCGGAACAAAGTGCAGCATGTGTGTCGTTCCATATTTTATTTATACTGTGAAACTATGCAATATATGAATAAACTTGAATGACGACCAAAAAAAAACGTGACGCAGAGGTGAAACAGACACTACTCAAAACTAATCTCCCACAAACCCAGGTGGAGAAAAAAAAAAACCTACTTAAGTATGATCTCCAATTAGAGACAACGAGGATCAGCTGCCTCTAATTGGAGATCATCCCAAACAAAACCAACATAGAAATACAATACTAGAACATGAACATAGAAATACAAAACATAGAAAAACACCCCCTGTCACGCCCTGACCTACTCTACCATAGAAAATAACATCTTACTATGGTCAGGATGTGACAACAAGGCTATATAGGCTTATTTTAATTCACTGAAAACAAACTTAAAGATACCAAAAACATTTTAGCTAAATATCATGTGGCTGTACATGGGACTGATTTCTCTCTGTGTGTGTACTCGCAAGTACATTTTGTTTTTTACTTGTAGACTAGTTGAACGCCAATGCCATCATCCTCTCTTTCATGTTGGCAAAATGGTCGATGGCTATGTCATACAGTATACTTTTAGTTTTAGTTGTCATAGGCTACCTATGTAAAATGCTTGCTAGCCTGACTTCCTCGCATGGGCAACAACGAACCAGCTAAGTTATGCCAGACAAAATTGATTCACTGTCTAACGGATTCCCTGCCCCCCCACCCAGAAAAGTGAGGCGATAGAGCAATTTTTTGTTTTTTATAATTAGGTGGATAAGGAATAACAGTACTTTACCACATTGTCTTTACCACAGTAGGATAAATATTCAGACTGATTTTCAGATTATTTTTTATTTTATTTCACCTTTATTTAACCAGGTAGGCAAGTTGAGAACAAGTTCTCATTTACAATTGCGACCTGGCCAAGATAAAGCAAAGCAGTTCGACAACATACAACAACACAGAGTTACACATGGAGTAAACAACATACAGTCAATAATACAGTAGAAAAAAATAAGACTATATACAATGTGAGCAAATGATGTGAGATAAGGGAGGTAAAGGCAAAAAAAATGCCATGGTGGCAAAGTAAATAAAGTATAGCAAGAAAAACACTGGAATGGTAGATTTGTAGTTTGAAGAAAGTTCAAAGTTCAAATATAAATAATATGGTGCAAAGGAGCAAAATAAATAAAATAAATGAATACAGTAGGGGAAGAGGTAGTAGTTTGGGCTAAATTATAGATGGGCTATGTACAGGTGCAGTGATCTGTGAGCTGCTCTGACAGCTGGTGCTTAAAGCTAGTGAGGGAGATAAGTGTTTCCAGTTTCAGAGATTTTTGTAGTTCGTTCCAGTCATTGGCAGCAGAGAACTGGAAGGAGAGACGACCAAAGGAGGAGTTGGCTTTAGGGGTGACCAGAGAGATATACCTGCTGGAGCGCGTGCTACAGGTGGGTGCTGCTATGGTGACCATTGAGCGGAGATAAGGAGGGACTTTACCTAGCAGGGTCTTGTAGATGACCTGGAGCCAATGTGTTTGGCGACGATTATGAAGTGAAGGCCAGCCAACGAGAGCATACAGGTCGCAGTGGTGGGTTGTATATGGGGCTTTGGTGACAAAACGGATGGCACTGTGATAGACTGCATCCAGCTTGTTGAGTAGGGTATTGGAGGCTATTTTGTAAATGACATCGCCGAAGTCGAGGATCGGTAGGATGGTCAATTTTACGAGGGTATGTTTGGCAGCATGAGTGAAGGATGCTTTGTTGCGAAATAGGAAGCCAATTCTAGATTTCACTTTGGATTGGAGATGATTGATGTGAGTCTGGAAGGAGAGTTTACAGTCTAACCAGACACCTAGGTATTTGTAGTTGTCCACAAATTCTAAGTTATTAGTAGTACACAAATTACATTAATGAACATTATTCACATAGGATGTATAATAGAATGCAATACTGTATCGTATTCAAAAAAGAAAAATAAAGTAATGTATTATCAGTTCATTAATCTACTTAACTGTATAGCCTAACAAATTCAAGAATGATTGACAATAAATAATTGTAATCAAATTAAAATGTTGATGCATAATAATGAGTTAATTACCTGAATGCATGTAGGCGTTAACAAAATATTCACACAAATATGATTAGGCCTACCTGGGCTCGAACCAGGAACACATCGACAACAGCCACCCTCGAAGCAGCGTTACCCATGCAGAGCAAGGGGAACAACTACTCCAAGTCTCAGAGCGAGTGACGTTTGAAACGCTATTAGCGCGCACCCGCTAACTAGCTAGCCATTTCACATCGGTTACACCAGCTTCATCTTGGGAGTTGACAGGCTTAAAGTCATAAACAGCGCAATGCATGAAGAATTGCTAAGAGCTGCTGGCAAATGCAAGGTGCTGTTTGAATGAATGCTTACGAACCTGCTTTTAAAAATATATATATGATTTGCCTAGCCAACTGCCTAGCCTGTTGTAGCTCAATCTTGGGTGCAATGATCACATTCCCACACTGACTGACTGTGTGGAGGCTCATTGATTTAATGTTATGTTAGCCTACATGCTACACTAGCAAAGTTATAAATGATATAGCTGTCGGCTATATTAGCCACGACTTACCGTTCTTTGTGCAGCTTCAAATGTCGAACAAAGTTGGAAGTTGTTGCGCCTCCATCTGTCATTTTCTTTCCACATGTTTTGCAAGTTGCAATCCGTTGATACAGCGTCTTTATATCTGAACATAATCATTTTGGGTATCATCTTTCCAAGGGCTCCATCTGAACTCACCCGCCGGCGTTCCTCTGCACTGCCACGCGCAACTTTTATCAGCTGGCACGATTTGATTGGCTGCTGTCTGATTCAAACTGTAATCCGTTAAATGAAGAGTTGATGCACTACACACTTTTTTTAATAGCATCATTTTTAATATATATATATATTTGGGCTTGGGGAGGGTATCAAGTCAGTTCGAGTCAAAAGGCTCAAGTCCAAGTTAAGTCATGAGTCATCGGTGTTAAAGTCAAAGTCGAGTTTCAAGTCATCATATTTATGACTCGAGTCTGACTCGAGTCCAAGTCATGTGACTCGAGTCCACACCTCTGGAAATTAGCATTTCAGTTGTTAGTGGAGCTGTTTTACAAGAAAATGGCTGAGATGACAATGTTATTGGAGTTAGCTTAAAATTAAAAAGACAAATCTAACATTCTAACTGTTATTGAAGTTGGTGGTTACTATTGGTTTCAGATCTGAGGCAATAGAAAAACTATCCATCATGTTTTGTGTTTTGGCAAGGAGTCGGTGTGACGTCACGCATCCAAGAAGCCTCAACCAATCACCCAACAGATATTGCTGACTTTGCCTCTGAGTATCCACCAAAAGGATATTTTGCGAACAGATATGTGATAACCCAGCATCTCCCAAAAACCTGTTTTATGGTGTCTGACAGAGTTTACATAAATCAAATATATTGCATTTTATAAAAATAAATACATAAATAGGCATTCCTTTACATGGTGTGATAGCTGATACTTTTTCTCTAACAAAATATACAGGTAACTGCCAAAATAAAGAAAACACTTGAGTAAATGAGGGGTACAAAGTATATTGAAAGCAGGTGCTTCCACACAAGTGTGGTTCCTGAGTTAATTAAGCAATTAACATTCCATCATGCTTAGGGTCATGTATAAAAATGTTTAATTGACCATTATTTTGGCTCCCATGGCCAGAAGAGATCTCCATGACTTTGAAAGCGGGGTTTGAAAAGAGCATAGGGGGTTTAAAGGGTGTGTGTGTGTGTGTGTGTGTGTGTGTGTGTGTGTCTCAATCACCAGAGCTCAATCTAATTGAACACTTATGGAAGATTCTGGAACAACACCTGAGACAGTTTTTTTCTACCAACCTTAACAAAACACCAAATTATGGAATTTCTTGATGGAAGAATAGTGTCGCATCCCTCTAATAGAGTTCTAGACACTTGTAAAATCTATGCCAAGGCGCATTGAAGCTGTTCTGACGGCTCATGGTGGCCCAACGCCCTTTATTTTGTCAGTTACCTATATTTCAAATTATGTTAATATTTAGAAAAATATGTATTATTTAAGTCCCATCTTTCAAGAATCCCTGAAGTACATCCACTTCTCTTGCATGGGTACTGCATGATTGCATAAGACACTCAAAGGGCTGTTCCTTGACAATGTAGAACAACACACCACTGCCCAGAAGCACATAACGCCTGTATGGGCCCATACCAACATCCTCTAGTAATGTTCAGTATGTGGATGCAGTGAAGTAGAGGGAGGTGGTGGTGTGGGAGGATTAAGAGGAGGAGAAGGAGTAATGTAGTTCATCTAACTCCAATAGGCCCATGTCAGTTAACACTAAGTGAAACTCTATTCTTGCCCATGTCTCCAGTTTGGATGTCTCAGCTTCATGACCGACCAGCATATATATAAACACATCCATAATGTATTCCCTGCCTTACCATACTGTAATGCAATGTTGATTGCCCCATTAATGATGTCAGCAATGGAAAAGTCAATGAATGCTGATCGTCCTGTATTTGTGTAAGGCAAGAATGGATTGGTGTTTGAATACAGAGCTCTGTATTCCTTGGCACGGGCTGGCTCAGTATTCACAGCACTGGTCTGTTAATCTGGCTGCTCCTAATGCCTTTCTGAGAGCCCTCATCAGGCCATCTGCAGTAGGGGCACCATGAGGCAGCCATGTTGGATCTGTGTGGTCCAGTGACTGTGTTTGGTTTTATTCACTCTAGTGCTGTAGACCGCTAAGCCATTAGCAAAGCAATGCACAAACGTTAAGTGAATAATGCAGTGTTCTCTTCATCCAGGCATTTCAATGGGCATTTTAATGGTGGGTCCTCCTCCACTCCAGTAACAGTCTGCTGAAACAATCCTTTAAAAGGGCCCCTTTAGAGTGCTGGAATCACAGCCTGGCAGCTAGGGAAAGGTCTGCAGGAATTCCCGCTGGGATCAACTTTTAATGCCTCCCCACATCTACAACACAGGCTTTTACGGGTCAGACAAGCCTTGTTTCCTGTCCGCGGTGGAAAGAGACGTTTTCAGCCTGCCGACAGGGCCCCTTTGCTTATCTCTGCACATGCCCATCCTCTACCATGATTTATTTCCAAGTGAATCTGATTGATTGGCGGCAGGGGTCTGTGCCTACATACTTGGTGCAAAACTATGGAAAGGGTCCCCACACTGGCCACAGATCTCCGGCGTACATTGTCTTTGATTATATCCATATTGGAATCAGGCTGAGGAATTGCCCACTTCCATCTCTCATTGTTTTTACCACAGCAATGCCTCCCCGTGCCAAACAGAAGAGAGTAGGGAGAGGGAGATTGAAAAAGGCAGTTTACATTAAAAAGGCCCGATTTCAATCAGAGCGCTCAACGAGGCTGCGGTTCGGTCCCCCAACCACACTGTAGTAACCTGTCAGTGGTCCACAAACTAGCATACTCACTAATGACATGACTGAACCCCTGCTTTGATGAAATTATTATGCAAACAGTCATCTCAAATCGCCCCCAGTCTCTGATGATCATTGCTGGGAGGGACTTTTTTCCCCCCAGCACAACAAAATAAGATAGAGGCATGCCCAGTTCTTTATATGCACCCCACCCCCCAATCAAGGGTTTTAAAGTGGGTGTATGATGGGTGGGGAGTGGTCAATCTCGCTTTAACCAACTTGTTGAACATCTTGGCCATGTTCTGTTATAATCTCCACCCAGCACAGCCAGAAAAGGGCTGGCCACCCCTCATAGCCTGGTTCCTCTCTAGGTTTCTTTCTAAGGAGTTTTTCCTAGCCACCGTGCTTCTACACCTGCATTGTTTGCTGTTTGGGGTTTTAGGCTGGGTTTCTGTAGAGCACTTTGTGACATCAGCTGATGTAAGAAGAGCTTTAAAAATAAATTTGATTGATTGATTGTTAAGAATGAAGTCCCGGAAAATGTCCATCACAACTTCTCCTGTGTCATTGTGTGTGGTGTAGTGGCTGGGACCTGTGAGTGTCAGCTGTGGAGGAAAGGAGGGGGGGAGACAGAACTTGATAAAGGTGATCGCCAGGTAGACATTTCTCATTTGAATTTACTGAAGATATATGACGTATGCAGAGTTAATTGCCCCTGAAACAGCTCCAGGGTCATGTCTGTAGGCAGCAGATAGAGCTGTGGGCAAAGAGAGGGACTTTAGGAGAGCTGCTTCACACCCTGCTACTGGGGGAGGATGACAGGGCCAAGTCTCCCAGTTTGGCCATTGGGATGGATAGACCACAGAGAGGTACATTTATCTCAGCCTTTAGCCTAAAAGTCCTTTAGAAACAATGAAGGAAGCACAACAATGTGGGAAATCTTGTCCTGCAGCATCAAGGTAAACCTCATTATCTGTTTGACAAAATGTGATGAAAGTATCTACTTTTCCAGGACAGGTAAGAGCACTTTCCTATTCTTAAAGAATGAAAACAAATCTAAATGATTCACTTTCAAGCAAGCTTTACCTATAGACAGGTACTTAATTATACCCGTGTGGCAGTAGGCAGGTGTAGAGGGTTGAGACTGGAAGATATTTTGAGGAGGAAAGAGGCTGAGACTAGTCCTCCAGAGCACGGCAGACAAGTGGACACACTCACTGAAGCAAATTTCATTCTCCCCCAAATCCTTAGCTACTCCTTCGCCCCAACCACCCCCAAACCCACCGTCCATTCACTCCCATTCCCCTTGCCCCCACTCAATAGCCAAGTGAAAACACATCTGTCATCCCCTTCTTAGGTTTCCAGCTCCACTCCCTCTGTCTGCCTCTCTCTGTGTTTATTCAGACTATTCTGTCTGGGACAGTGAATGGAATAATAATCCTGCGGTCCCATTTACACTGTGACTTCTGCACTGTGTGTCACTTGCGGTGGCTGAGTCACTCAAGATGTTACTTCTAACCCCTTGATGAGTGGAACTGCTGTATATATCACAAGACAGATGGCACATACAGTAAACTATGTTTGTTATTTCCATGTTAAACTAAAGCTCTGCTTTGTTTGAGATTGGGTGGGATGAACATAAACCGTTTTTCACATCCCACACACCCATTCTCTCTACTGAGAGCGATGGGGATTGATTTATATAAGTGTATGGATAAACAAAGCGAAGGGTTATATGTCTAAGGGGAGGCGCATGATTTGCTGCATGTGCCCGATTTAAAAATTACACATTACTGACTTGTAATTGGAACCAGTACAAATTATGTTCCTCTGCTTGTCTATGGGCTGTTTTCATTTCCAATGTTGGATGCTTCTCTCTCTGAGATTATCTCTGATGCTGTCTATTTACTCTAGTGATAAAAGTGGTGTTGGATATTGAGTAAGCCTAGGGTTTCAAAGCTACTGGCAATTTACCAAAGTTAGCAGAATCTTCACTATTTTTGTTAATTAACAGGTAATCTATGGCAATATATGGTAACTTGTGTAATGTATACTTGAATAACTTTTAAAGATGCACTTTGCATGGTTGCTAAAATTCTAATAGTTCGGCTAATTTCAGTTTATGTGAAAAACAAGCAAGTAGAGAATCATTTTACCAACTAAACCGCTGTGAAATATCTTTTCCATAACCAAAAATATAGTATTTTCAGCTGTTGAAGCTGGAGTGCAAAATTGAAAAAGACGCAAAAACGAAATGTAAGAACGGGAAGCATAGAAATAGCGCACATAGAAAAGATCTACCGCTTCTTAGACTTGCTTTCAAAGCCCGATGATCCCGCTGAGGCGTGGGAGCCTGACGAGCTGACTGAGGCATAACATGGGATGTGAGCCTGACGAGACGGCTGAAGCGTGGGAGCCTGATGAGCCGACTGAGGCATAACATGGGATGTGAGCCTGATGAGACGGCTGAAGCGTGGGAGCCCGACAAGCCGGCTGAGGTATGACACGGGATGTGAGCCTGATGAGACGGCTGAAGCGTGGGAGCCCGACGAGCCGGCTGAGGCATGATATGAGATGGGAGCCTGATGAGCCGGCTGAGGCGTGGGAGCCCAAAGAGCCGGCTGAGGCATTTATTTATTTCACCTTTATTTAACCAGGTAGGCAAGTTGAGAACAAGTTCTTATTTACAATTGCGACCTGGCCAAGATAAAGCAAAGCAGTTCGACAACATACAAAAACACAGAGTTACACATGGAGTAAAACAACATACAATCAATGATACAGTAGAAAAAATAAGACTATATACAATTTGAGCAAATGATGTGAGATAAGGGAGGTAAAGGCAAAAAAGGCCATGGTGGCAGAGTAAATAAAGTATAGCAAGTAAAACACTGGAATGGTAGATTTGTTATTTGAAGAAAGTTCAAAGTTAAAATATAAATAATATGGTGCAAAGGAGCAAAATAAATAAATACATTAGGGGAAGAGGTAGTAGTTTGGGCTAAATTAGAGATGGGCTATGTACAGGTGCAGTGATCTGGGAGCTGCTCTGATAGCTGGTGCTTAAAGCTAGTGAGGGAGATAAGTGTTTCCAGTTTCAGAGATTTTTGTAGTTCGTTCCAGTCATTGGCAGCAGAGAACTGGAAGGAGAGACGACCAAAGAGGAGTTGGCTTTAGGGGTGACCAGAGAGATATACCTGCTGGAGCGCGTGCTACAGGTGGGTGCTGCTATGGTGACCAGTGAGCGGAGATAAGGGGGGACTTTACCTAGCAGGGTCTTGTAGATGACCTGGAGCCAATGTGTTTGGTGACGATTATGAAGCGAAGGCCAGCCAACGAGAGCGTACAGGTCGCAGTGGTGGGTAGTATATGGGGCTTTGGTGACAAAACGGATGGCACTGTGATAGACTGCATCCAGCTTGTTGAGTAGGGTATTGGAGGCTATTTTGTAAATTACATCGCCGAAGTCGAGGATTGGTAGGATGGTCAGTTTTACGAGGGTAAGTTTGGCAGCATGAGTGAAGGATGCTTTGTTGAGAAATAGGAAGCCAATTCTAGATTTAACTTTGGATTGGAGATGATTGATGTGAATCTGGAAGGAGAGTTTACAGTCTAACCAGACACCTAGGTATTTGTAGTTGTCCACAAATTCAAAGTCAGAACCATCCAGAGAAGTGATGCTGGACAGGCGGGCAGGTGCAGGCAGCGATCGGTTGAAGAGCATGCATTTAGTTTTACTTGTATTTAGGAGCAGTTGGAGACCACGGAAGGAGAGTTGTATGGCATTGAAGCTCGTCTGGAGGGTTGTTAACACAGTGTCCAAAGAAGGGCCAGAAGTATACAGAATGGTGTCGTCTGCGTAGAGGTGGATCAGAGATTCACCAGCAGCAAGAGCAACATCATTGATGTATACAGAGAAAAGAGTTGGCCCTGCCGAGCCAACCGAGGCATGGAAGCCTGACAAGCCAGCTGAGGCACCCCCGGTTCCATCGGCGACGGCAACCGGACCCAATGTTACCTCCAAAAACAAAAAACACGAACTCCTTAATGCTTCAAATAATGGTGTCAGCATTCTAAGGATAGATGCTGGAGATAAGAAGCAAGTACTTGAGTGGCGCAGCGGTCTAAGGCACTGCATCTCAGTGCTAGAGGTGTCACTTCAGACACCCTGGTTCGAATCCAGGCTGTGTCACAACTGGCTGTGATTGGGAGGCCCATAGGGCTGTGCACAATTGACCCAGCGTCGTCCGGGTTTGGCTAGCGTATGCCGTTATTGTAAGTAAGAATTTGTTCTTAACTGAATTGCCTAGCAAAATAAATAAAAGTACAGGGAGTGAACATTTAATGAAACAATGAACAAAACAAGAACAGCATCTGGACAGGGGGAACAAAATGACAATAATGCTGACACAAGGAACAGACAGATATAGAGGGGCAATCAATGAAGAGAAGGAGTCGAGGTGAATATTAAAAAATAGCTGGCTAAAGCTAGCATGCTAGCTAGTTACACTGACAGTTGTCAGTCAGTGCCCTATTTGTTGTTATTTCTCTGCTACACGTGGAAATCACCGCAATGTCTTTAAGGTGGAGTCTCACCTATGTGCCAGCTATTCCTGCTGCATGTGACAGAGTACTGTGGGTCTTGTGAACAAATGAGGGTGCAGCTGTACATGAACCAGCAGCTCTGCTCACAAATGCTTGCCTGTCTCCTGGATTATGTATTTGTCTAACCAAGCAGAAATACACCTGAGCGGTAGGAGCATCTTCAAACCAGAACGTTCTCAGCATAAGGGAGGAGGATCAGTCCGATGAAATGGCATGCTTTCATTGAGACAACAAGGCTGCTGGGAACATTGTTCTGGGAACGTAACTTTTTATCTTGCAGGGAGGTTCTGAGAATGTTTTACTATGGTTCCTTGAAAGTTTTCCTGGGAGGTTTAATTAACGTTCTGAGAACGGAAATGATAGGTTATTTGAAGGTAATTCTGAGAACATTCTAAAACATGTTGTGAATGTTTAGAATTCATTTCAAAGGTTATTTGTAGGTTTTCCAATAACTTCCTTAAAACTTTCACTAAACATTCACACTAAGCTAAAGGGTAGAGCTGCCACCTTCAAGGTGCGGTACTCTAACCCGGAAGCTTACAAGAAATCCTGCTATGCCCTGCGACGAACCATCAAACAGGCAAAGTGTCAATACAGGGCTAAGATTGAATCATACTACACCGGCTCCGACGCTCGTCTTATGTGGCAGGGCTTTGAAACTATTACAGACTACAAAGGGGAGCACAGCCATGAGCTGCCCAGTGACACGAGCCTACCAGATGAGCTATATCACTTCTATGCTTGCTTCGAGGCAAGCAACACTGAGGCATGCATGAGAGCATCAGCTGTTCTGGACGACTGTGTGATCACGCTCTCCGCAGCCGACGTGAGTAAGACCTTTAAACAAGTCAACATGCACAAAGCTACGGGGCCAGATGGATTACCAGGACGTGTGCTCCGGGAATGTGCTGACCAACTGGCAGGTGTCTTCATTGACATTTTCAACATGTCCCTGATTGAGTCTGTAATACTAACATGTTTCAAGCAGACCACCATAGTCCCTGTGCCCAAGAACACTAAGGCCTGCCTAAATGACTACAGACCCATAGCACTCACGTCCGTAGCCATGAAGTGCTTTGAAAGGCTGGTAATGGCTCACATCAACACCATTATCCCAAAAACCCTAGACCCACTCCAATTTGCATACCGCCCAAACAGATCCACAGATGATACAATCTCTATTGCACTCCACACTGCCCTTTCCCACCTGGACAAAAGGAACACTTATGTGAGAATGCTATTCATTGACTACAGCTCAGCGTTCAACACCATAGTACCCTCAAAGCTCACAACTAAGCTAAGGATCCTGGGACTAAACACCTCCCTCTGCAACTGGATCCTGGACTTCCTGACGGGCCACACCCAGGTGGTGAGGGTAGGTAGCAACACATCTGCCACGCTGATCCCCAACACTGGAGCCCCCCAGGGGTGCGTGCTCAGTCCCCTCCTGTACTCCCTGTTCACCCATGACTGCATGGCCAGGCACAACTCCAACACCATCATTAAGTTTGCAGATGACACAACAGTGGTAGGCAGCTGATCCTTTTGTGTCAGCTGGTCCTTTTGTGGCAGAGCTGAAATGCAGTGGAAATGGTTTTTGGGGATTCAGTTAATTTGCATGGCAAAGAGGGACTTTGCAATTAATTGCAATTCATCTGATCACTCTTCATAACATTCTGGAGTATATGCAAATTGCCATCATACAAACTGAGGCAGCAGACTTTGTGAAAATTAATATTTGTGTCATCCTCAACTTTTGGCCACGACTGTATATAGCCTCGCTACTGTTATTTTTCACTGTCTTTTTACTGTTGTTTTTATTTCTTTACTTACCTATTGTTCACCTAATAACTTTTTTGCACTTGTAACAGCTGTCTGAAGAAGTAGACCAAGGTGCTGCGTGTTGAGTGCTCATATGCCAGCCAAACAGTTATGTCAGGTATAACAAAACACAAAACAGAAATTAACTACCCACAAACCCCAAAGGAAAACAGGCTGCCTAAGTATGACTCCCAATCAGCGACAACGATGTACAGCTGTCCCTGACTGAGAGCCATACCAGGCCAAAACAAAGAAATACAAAGCATAGAAAAAAGGACATAGAATGCCCACCCAAATCACACCCTGACCAAACCTAAATAGAGACAGAAAAAAGTCTCTCTCAGGTCAGGGCGTGACAGCACTATTGGTTAGAGCCTGTAAGTAAGCATTTCACTGTAGTATTCAGCGCACGTGACAAATAAACTTTGATTTGATTTAAATGTTTTAATAAGTCTTCTCATAAAACTGCTATATTAGGAGTCTATTGACGCACCCGAACGGTTTGGCCTACTAACTCATATGTTCTTTTGCTCTACGACCCCCAAAAGTGTCACGGGAGTAGTCTGAAGGTAACCCGGTACTGATTTAAAAGAGAATGGAAGTATGGAGGTAGTTTTGTGCCAACAAAAAAAGAGGTTGAATATGTGTCAAAAATAAAATTGTATTTTCTGACAGACACTTCAAAACCTTATTCCTTATGAAAAATGTTTGCACTGTCTGTTTTGCCATTTGTTAGTGTGTTGTTCAATGCATTTCTATGGGTTATAGTAGTAAAGTGAAAATGCTATATTTTATCAAACACTATTTGTAAAAAAAATTGGGATACCTACAGGCGTCCTATAATTTAAAATCATCCACATTAAGTGATCAATGGTATGACCATCTTAAAACAATTCCATATGTTAGCTTAGTATAACCCCCCCCCCCACCCAAAGGCTTAGACTTTTAGAGGTTTGTGGATGTCCATCATCCATTTTGTATGATAAGTTACAAATTATAATTCGTATGATATGTTACGAATTGTTATTCATACAATATGTTCCAAATTTGCAATATGTATGATACTGTATGTATTGAAATTTGTTCTGGCTAAGGTTAGCTAGGCTAGGGGTTAAGGTTAGGGTTAAGGCTAAGGTTAGGAGTTACGTTATAAGGTTAGGAGAAGGGTTAGCTAACATGCTAAGTAGTTGCAAAGTAGCTAAAAAGTAGTAAGTAGTTGCAAAGTTGCTAATTAACTAAAATGCTAAAGTTGACCTTGATGAGATTCGAACACACAACCTTTGGGTTGCTAAATGTTTGCTTTATAAGCCTACCCATCCACTCTGACCAACCACACAACTTTCATTTTTGCTTTAAGTAACCTTCTGTCTTATGTAACCATATCAAATGTAACATATTATACTCATTTCAGTGTTCCAGATTTATGTTTACTATGTTATGTCTAGTGTATGAGACCAGGCTGGTATGTCTGCTCTGAGGGTATCAATGTCTCATGGATCGTTTTGTTTTTCCCCATCACAACAAGTATCAAGTTACAGCTTTGAAGCACATGTTAAACATTTAATTACACTGAACAAAAATATAAATGCAACATGTAAAGTGTTGGTCCCATGTTTCATGAGCTGAAATAAAAGATCCCATAAGAATTTTCCATTAGCACAAAAAGCTTATTAATCTCAGATTTTGTGCACAAATTTGTTTACATCCTTGTTGCTGAGCATTTCTCCTTTGCCAAGATAATCCATCTGGCAGGTGTGGCATATCAAGAAGCTGATTATTACACAGATGCACTTTGTGCTGGAGACAATAAACGGCCACTCTAAAATGTGTAGTTTTGTCACACAACACAATGCCACAGATGTCTCAAGTTTTGAGCGGACGTGCAATTGGCATGCTGACAGTAGGAATGTCCACCAGAGCTGTTGCTAGAGATCTGTACATAATTCCTGAAAGCTGAAAATGTCCCAGTTCTTCCTTGGCCTGCATACTCACCAGACATGTCAGCCATTGAGCATCTGTTGGATGCTCTGGATAGACGTGTACGACAGCGTTTTCCAGTTCCCGCCAATATCCAGCAACTTCGCACAGCCATTGAAAAGGAGTGGGACAACATTCCACAGGCCACAATCAACAGCCTGATCAACTCTATGCTAAGGAAATGTGTTGCGCTGCATGAGTCAAATGGTGGTCACACCAGACACTGACTGGTTTTCTGATCCGTGCCCCTACCTTTTTTTAAGGTATCTGTGACCAATAGATGCATATCTGTATTCCCAGTCATGGGAAATCCATAGATTAGGGCCTTATGAATTTATTTAAATTGACTGATTTCCTTACATGAACTGTAAATCAGTAGCATCTTTGAAATTTTTGCATGTTGCGTTTATATTTTTGTTCAGTACATTACATACATTACACAAAGGTTGAAAAGAGAGTGTAGGCTACTTGCTGAAGCTGTCACGCCCTGATCTGTTTCACCTGTCCTGTGATTGTTTCCACCCTCTCCAGGTGTCACTTATTTTCCCCAGTGTATTTATCCCTGTGTTTCCTGTCTCTCTGTGCCAGTTCGTCTTGTATGTTTAAGTCAAGTCAACCAGCGTGGTTTTCCCGTACACCTTTCGCTATTCTCCTTTTTCTAGTCCTCCCGGTTTTGACCCTTGCCTGTTCTCTGGACTTTGTACCCTCCTGCCTGACCATTCTGCCTGCCTTGACCACGAGCCTGTCTGCCACTCTGTACCTCCTGGACTCTGATCTGGTTTTGACCTTTTGCTTGTCCACAACCATTCTCTTTCCTTCCCCTATTGGATTAATAAAACATTGTAAGACTCCAACCATCTGCGTCCCGTGTCTGCATCTGGGTCCCGTCTTGTGCCATGATAGAAGCACCAATCCCAACCAGCACTCAAGGCACTTCCTCATCCAATGCAATCAGATAAACTTGTAACCCCATCAGAAATGAGAATGTCCATAACACAGTGACGGACTGATCCTCCTCCCTTCTGATGAGTTCCCATCAGTTCTGCAGTCTGTAATTAGACTCCAGCAGGGTGGGCCCTGGTCCTGCCTCTGATTTGGTCTGCAGTCTAGACTTCCGTAAGGGAGTTGAGTGTGGGTTGAGGTTGATTCCGAGTCCTACTAGGGATGGGTATTGTTAAATCAAATCAAATGTTATTGGTCACATACACATGGTTAGCAGATGTTAATGCAAGTGTACCAAAATGCTTGTGCTTCTAGTTCCGACCATGCAGGAATATCTAACCAGTAATCCAACAATTTCATATCAACTACCTTATACACACAAATGTAAAGGAATTAATAAGAATATGTACACATAAATATATGGATGAGCAATGGCTGAACGGCATAGGCAAGATGCAGTAGATGGTATAGAGTACAGTATATACATATGAGATGAGTAATGTAGGGTATGTAAACATTATATAAAGTGGCATTGTTTAAAGTGACTAGTGATACATTTATTACATCCAATTTTTAATTATTAAAGTGGCTAGAGATTTGAGTCAGTATGTTGGCAGCAGCCACTCAATGTTAGTGATGGCTGTTTAACAGTCTGATGGCCTTGAGATAGAAGCTGTTTCTCGGTCCCAGCTTTGATGCACCTCTACTGACCTCGCCTTCTGGATGATAGCGGGGTGAACAGGGAGTGGCTCGGGTGGTGGTTGTCCTTGATGATCTTTTTGGCCTTCCTGTGACATCGGGTGGTGTAGGTGTCCTGGAGGGCAGGTAGTTTTCCCCCGGTGATGCGTTGTGCAGACCTCACTACCCTCTGGAGAGCCTTGCGGTTCTGGGAGGAGCAGTTGCCATACCAGGCGGTGATATAGCCCAACAGGATGCTCTTGATGGTGCATCTGTAAAAGTTTGAGTGTTTTTGGTGACAAGCCAAATTTCTTCAGCCTCCTGAGGTTGAAGAAGCGCTGATCCATTGTCCTTGGTGGTGGACCAAACAGAGGATCCGCTTCGGGAAAGTCCTATTCCTGGTCGTAATGTTGGTAAGTTGACATTACTCTTATATCCAATAGTTCCTCCCGGCTGTATGTAATAAGACTTAAGATTTCCTGAGGTAACAGTGTAAGAAATAATACATTACAAAACAAAATACTGCATAGTTTCCTAAGATTGCGAGGCGGCCATCTCTGTCGGCGCCGGATGTATTTATTCAGTTCCACAATGGTACCAACCGTAATTCGGATTCGGTTCCTAATGGTATTGACCGAATCGTCTCAGTACCTACCTGGACCCAATAAATGTAGTCTAATCTTGGTTGTCAAAAAAATAAGTAGATAAAAAAGTCTCACGCGAGTATAATGACTAAAGGATTCACACACGCGTATAAACGAGAAAAGGATTCACATACAAGTATACAGTATGAGTCAACAGTTGTCATGTACTTTCTGCAAATATACAGCCAAGTGCGCTCGCATCGGTGTATTCACCGCCAATTGCGTTGCTAAAGTTTGTCCCATTTACAGCACAGCAGAGAAAAAGTGCACAGACGTGCTGCAGTCTTACTAAAATGTTTCAGTTTGGCTGGTTTTTTAAAACTTGACAATGAATATCCAAGAAACTAAAACAGCAACAACAAAAAAATACGTTTTGGAACCAGTGTTAAATTGAAGAACCGAAACCGCCCGGTACCATTTGTAAGTCCTACCCAGTCATAAGTCCTACCCAGTCGTCTTTGACTGAGTACAGGGGTGGAGGAGCAGAGCAGACCAGAGAAGAGGGTGGTAGATCAGGGAGTGAAAGCCAACCTCGGTGATATGATGCAGGTGACCCAGGCAGTGGCGGTTCTAGCTTGTATAGCTCCCTGGGCGAACCCTCCCCCCCAACATATAAAAAAGAACCACTCTGCACTAACTGTAAAAATGAATAATCATAACATTTAAAACTATATAAATCTAAATATATATACAAAAATAAGACTCATAAATATCAAAAAGTAGTAACAAAGACAAACAGAAACAAATTGTAGTTTATAAATACAAATAAAAAAGAGAATCAAATTATTACGCTATTACCCTATTGCTAACAAAAAACACAAATAAAACTAAATTGCACAAATCCTATATCACACAAATACAATAACACACTTATAAAGAAGAAAACCTGATTATTACACTATTGCACTTCAAACAAGAAACACACAAACTAAATTGCAGTACTAATTGCATTACTAATTGCATTAGTACTGTACAAAGTTAGAGGTGCGCTATTTGATAGATTCCCCTGCTCCCCCTACCTCGGGCTTCCAGTGGGGAGACCTGAGGTCAACCGCCCCCCGCCCCCTCCCCATCTCATACTTCTGAGTGGGAGACTGCCTGGGAAGGCAAATCTGAATTTGGAAATCTAAAGAATCCTGGCCGCTGCTGACACAATTCTTCAAAGGAAACCCCAGGCCAAACCGACTGTCAATGGGTATAAGGATGAACTGGCAGACGAGCAGCTTGGTAGTTTCACTTCCTCATCACCGTCACTGACAGGCAGACGTTCTCACTGCATGTGCACTGTTACATTTATTAACATTGTCTAACCAGCTGTGAGATGATAGAGATGACTGAATGGATATTGCATATGTATTGGATATGCCAACAGCAAAACTAAGAAATTAACAGCATATAAATCAACCATGCACATATAGAAACAAGACATTTCACTCTTCTGATATGGAAAGAACATTTAGGGATGTTATTCATATCCCAGGCAGAGTCATATTTTATTCAAGAAGATTGTGTCACCCTTGTGTTGAGAGAAACATTTCTAGTTTCACTGCAATGCAAAAAAGGGAGAGGATGAAAGATGATAGTGCCCCCCCCCCCCCCCCCCCCCCCCCCCCCCCCACAGCCAAACACATAATAACCAGGATGATCAGGTGGGATGTTACAGTGAGGCACACGGGTGTCCTATTCTCAGGCCCAATCTGAACACCGCAAAATGATTAATGACTGTATGCACCTGACCAGATAAGGGCCAGTGTCTGCCTCTGCAAATGATCAAAACTCAGTAATGACAAAAAGGGTTTTAGGGGACTCGCATAAGAAATCCATTTCTCTTTCAATAGATAAGACAGTCCCACTAGACTTTGTGGATAGTTTTCTGAGACACATTAGAAGATTTGCCTGTCTGTTTAGCAGTCAGTACAATCACTCTAGCCTGTATTCAACTGTGAATAGTCCCAGCTTGTCAGAAGGTTGTCATGGTAGCACAGCAACACATTGCTATTGTAAAAACAATTCAACACAAGATTTGTCGAAAGTGTTTTACAGGTCATATCTTTTCCAAATAGGAGAATGGAAATTCAAGAATGTGGCAAATATGTGTTAAATACTGTTACAGTACATGATGTTAGGGGTTTGATGCCTACATGGGCTAAATATTCCGAATGTACTATGTGCGTCTCTGTGAGAGGTCTTCAAAGGCCGTCACCTTCACACTGAAGTTGAAAGTATTGGAAGTTGCTAGAAGCTGGAATTTGCTTTAAATAAGTGTTTGCTATATAACTCCTATTCTAACCCTGAAGGATAATATTGGCTAAAGGTACACACAACAAAACTATAAATTCATAGAAAGTAGCTGAACACAGACAACCGACTTCATCTTCAAGAAGTTCGGTGACATTGACCTGCCTTTGACATTGACCTGCCTTGTTTAAAAAGGGTACCAGCAACATGCTGTACTCTCTGATGCTCTGAGAGGCTGCTCTGTACAACTCACAGCTAATGCCCAACATTGTCATCATATTACCCTCTCAGTAGCGAGCGAAGCACATCCCTTTTCCTAGTTGACCAGGAAGCCCTTAAAATGTCACAAGGAGAGGAAATATTAACCATCAGAAGTGCTCATATTTAGCCATTGGAGGCCAGGGGCCTTGATGCTGCTTCAGCCACTGCAGCTGATTGTTGGCTTGTGGGTGAATTTTATTTTATGAGACTGCTAGATGGGGGGAGTCTTAGCTGCGTGAGACGTTTATCATTGGGGCCCAGATTGCACAATATCAGGTTTAAGGGCTCTAACCTTCCAAAGAAGCACCCTAATGCCCCTTGATGGATGATAACGTCAGAGAAAGTCACTGCTGTCTGAGAGAAGTGCTGTCTGAGAGAAGAAAGATGGAGACAGAGAGACAGACAGTATTACTGCCATAGCTGTACGGTATTCTGACAGTGTGCACTTTCTCGTTCAATTCATTAACTTTTAATGATATAATGCCTAGTATAGATCATCATCAAAGGAAAGAAAGGGGGACAGAATGTTGAAATAGCACATAAAGCAAACTTAATTCCTTTAAATAATATTTATCCTGGACCTTCTATCAATATTTCAATTTATTGAAACACTGTAACAGTAAGCTACAGGGTGAAGTTATGCAGATAAGCCAGCCTTTTTTATTGCACAGAGACTGTTTTCCTTTCCATCCCTGGTATAAGTCTTAGACAGACAGACCCTCTCAATCCCCTCAGTGGCCCTCCTGGGATGGCTCTAATTTGTTTGATCTGAATTTAAATTCCTAATCCCCCCTCCCCCATCATCCCCTGTCATCTCCACCCACCAAACCCCATAGGTTACCTAGCCTAGCTTTTATCTCTCAGAGCCACCGTTCAGCTTAGACGTCCCCCACATCCTGCTCCACAGACACACACACTGACAATCCCATCAATTTACACATCAGTGGTGTCGTCTCGCTCCTGGATCTATCTTTCTGTCACAAAAAGGATGTAAAGTCTTAAGCGTTATAGACCTGACTTTCATGTCCTTGAATATAGCCTAGACAGGATTTGGAGTTTCAGTTTGTTACCTTTACACTACATTCAGAATTGTTATAGGTACTGCATTTGAATAACTAGCATCAATACCCTCTATACTGAATCTCTATTTCGAGTAATTGGGAGAGTGGCATCACCTTTTATTTTCTGGGGGCTAATGAAACAGCAGCCCCCCTGACTCAGTATTTGTAGCCCATCTATCTGATGCTGTCTGGTCAAAAAGAGTATGACACTATTGTCGCCCGTAGAATTGAATGCAAGAGAAGCCAGCGAGCATTTGGCCTCCCTTGATAAAAAAGTATAAAATAATAGCCAATCAACATTGAGTTAAAATGAGTGAGCTTTGGTCCTGTCGCAACAAATAAAAAAGTGTCTAGATGTTGATGGCTAATGTTAACTAGCTGGCCTGGCGTATCGTTGTCCCTGAAAGTCAACATGTTTTTGAGTCAATATGTTTTTTCTACTTGCACACACACACACGCACACACACAAAATGTTGAAGTTAAAATGGTACTGGAATAGTGGAGGCAGCGCCTGTTTTCATTGCGACTTGCAGTAACTTCCATGGATCTAAGTCAATAGTTGTTTAGTAGAGCAAAAAAGTCGGCGACATTCCTTTTCTTGACCATGCTGCAGGTCATGTAACTATTTGTTACATGCAATATGTTTTGTGGACTTCACCGGACAGATGTTGCTCTCCTGTTTTGTGATGAAACAAAGGTGTGGTTGAATTTATTCTGCCACTGTGTCTTCTTATTGTCTCGGCCTTAAGGCGTCAGCATGCTTCAGTTTGGGTGGCGCCTAGTCGAACTCAGCTAGGCGAACCGAACGATTGTGCTCACATACTCCTTTAAAATACCTAGTACTGTTTGCCCATTTTGAGACACCGTAGCCAGTATACACTTCCTCAAAATAGTCAGAATTAATCTAAGATAATTCATACGTTTTTACGTTTTTGCCCTTGAAGATCTTAGTCTCACAATTTTACATCTAACTAAGATGTTTGGGGCAATATTTCTCAATTGAAAAAAAATGCATGATAACGAGTCGTTTTTCATTGAATGACAACAAAGACTTTATTAAAGAATCCCTACTTTTGACCAATTACCGACAAAGAGGCAAAGACTTCGACTACCGACTTCGACTACCGACTTCGACTACCGACTTCGGCTTGCCTTGAGAAAAAATGTTGTGTGCCCGAACAGCCAACATTCAATTTGTAAGTCGCTCTGGATAAGAGCGTCTGCTAAATGACTTAAATGTAAATGTAAATGTAAAACCCTTACGGAAGTCCAAAACGAACAAAAAAGTCACAAAACGTCCTCATAATATACAGCATGCACAAACTCTTCCAAACTGTTTTGTCTGGGAAGCATGCAGACACCTTTAGGCCTATATATCACATTGTCAAGGCACATGCACTAACAGGTTATAGAGCAAATTACGCAAAAGGTTGTAGTATGGCTTTTTTTCAGCTTTGGCTTCCTGGTGATTTTACCTACTGCTACTGATAGTTTTGGAAATAACTTCAAGTAGCATTTGAACCCAGGCCAGCTATGGATGAATGTGCTTGCTGACGCCCGTTCTCATCCTCACCCCGTTCTTACTTTTATCCCCAGCAGATGGTGCTCTGCTCCCGAGATCGCATTGAGAATTCATTAATTAAGTCACATAGGAATGCAATCACCCTGTTCGGAACTCGACAAATGGCAAAACACGGGTCTGCATGTTTTGTTCGAATGTAATGGAAATGAATGGGCCACACAAAATGAATGAAGATTTCAGCTTCATTCAAAGGTGTCTGACTAGAAATTAGCAGTTTTCCATGCTTTTCATCGCAGCATAGACCCACCTACTGGACCATCATCTCAGGTTGAATGTTCATACTGACCTGGATCTTTTCATTCTACTATGTGTTGACACAGGCAGCCCAATTCTGATATTTGTTTCACTAATTGATATTTTGACCAATCAGATCAGCTCGAACATCTGATGTGATTGGACAAAATACCAATTAGTAGAAAAAAGATCAGCGTTGGGCTGCCTGTGTAAAACCCTAAACTTTCTGCAAAATCCAATAGGAATAACTTTGAAATTAATAGTCAAAGCTACACATGGCATGGCCAGTACTGATGACATTCTGACTGCCTAAATGTGTGTTGGTGCATTTAACCTTGAAACAAACATGAAGGGGCCCAGGACATGAATTGGCCAGTTATAAATAATTCTAAATGTTACATGACTCTATAGTGAGTCATAGCAAACACCGGGAGTGCCTGGAGCCCAGTCAAGCTCTGGTGAACATGTGATTTCAGTTTCACTGAGTGGTTTGGATTGTTAAGGGGGTAATACCAATGGAAAGCGCCACCATTCGTCTTATATAATGGCACTACTTCCAAAAAACAAAGCCCCCTTCCCTAATGTTGGGTTAGGACTCATTGGTGGCTCATGGCTCCTTCTCCCATGTCTCACAGCAAACAATGGTTTCTGTCATGCTAGGAATGTTTTTTCCCCACCGTGTAGTTCCAGTACTCTGAACAGCATGCTAACCAGGGCCTCGTTTCCCAGAGACTTTGTATTAAGATCATTGTTAGACATTTCAATTGTACATCTGACCTCCAAGACGGCAGCCGGAAAGTTTGACGTATTGGCAAGCGTTTTTTTTATCTACGCTTTTATATGAACGTTTATAGATACTGGCCCTTTTTGTACATGAAGTCGATGTCCTTTTGACAAAGTATGCGGTTCTATTCAGAAGATCAGGTTTGAAGACCAGATTGGCACTAATCATTTTGGCCACAGGAAATACACCCTATTTAACACATTTGTATATTCCAGCAGGCACTGTCCCTCCAAAAGGGTGTTTATGGTCAGGGGAAAATGCCAAATAGAGGGTGGAAACCTAATAATTACACTATGCCTGTTGCTGTCTGGAGATGTCCATTAGTGCCTCAGCCTGTTTTCTAGCGATAAATCCATTCGCTATAAATGAGAGGGTCAGAAGGGAAGGAGCAACGACCATCTCTTTCAAATGCCAGCCTGAATCCTGGAAGGAGCTTCATTGCGGCGATTGGACTGCATGGAGTCAACACTCATCTCAAGTGAACAATTTCAGCTGACAGTTCCAACAGAGAACTTGACTCTAAAAAAGGTGTTTTCCAGAAGAGGACTACACATCCTTCATCTCAACGTTAGAAGTCTTCTTCCTAAGATTGAGGAAATTTGCCTACTCTCTAGTAACTGTAAGATGAGAGTGCTTTGCTTTACCGAAACATGGTTGGATGGTTCGATAAAAAACGCTGAGATTGAAGTTGAATATGATGTAGTAATTAGAGGAGACTGCAGTCGCAAAGGCATGGGAGTTTGTATTTATGTAAGATCAGATATTGGATTCAACTATAGATCATATTTAAACCATGACGAGATTAAAGCTGTGTGGTTGGACATTTTTAAACGCAAACCTATTATAGTTGGAACCTGTTATAGACCACCAGATCAGTACAAGTTTTATGAATTGTTGGAGGAGACTTGTTCCAACTGTACAAACTTTGGTAAATCAGAGGTTATTGTTACTGGTGATTTTAATACAGATATGCTCAAAAAGGGCCATGCTACTTTTAAAGCGCTTAAGAATTGTTTTAATATTTTTGCTTAATTCCAGCTCATTAATGAGCCCACCAGGGTCTGTCCTTCTACCCAAACCATCATTATCCTTGATCTATCCGACACCAACACAAGGTCATCAAACAGTGGGGTTGTAAACTATGGGCTCAGTGATCATTCCATTATTTTCTGTAGTAGGAAGGTTCAGAAAACAGTTTTTAATTGTCATAACTTAATAAAAATTAGGGCTATGAAGAATTATAGTGCAATTTTTTTTGTTAATTGTTTGAGCAAATTGGACTGGTCTGCTGTATTGAAATGGAATGAGGTGGAGAATGCCTAGGGCCATTTTAAATCACTGTTTTTACATGCTGTAGAAAAGCAGGCTCCAGTAAAAAAGGTTAGAATTAAGCAAAGAACTGAACCATGGATAAATGATAACATTTTAAAGGCCATTAAGCGTAGAAATGAATGCTTTCTGGAGTTTAGGAAATACAGGGCAGATGATATATTTATAGACTATAAGAAATTAAGAAATGAGGTCAACAGGATTACACAGAAGGCCAAGAAATGATATTTTAATGACAAAATAAACTCAGCAAAAAAAGAAATGTCCCTTTTTCAGGACCCTGTTTAAGATAATTCGTAACATTCGTAAAAAAGGGTTTAAACACTGTTTCCTATGCTTGTTGAATGAACCATAAACAATTAATGAACATGCACCTGTGGAACGTTCGTTAAGACACTAACAGCTTACAGACAGTAGGCAATTAAGGTCACAGTTATGAAAACTTAGGACACTAAAGAGGCCTTTCTACTGACTCTGAAAAACACCAATAGAAAGATGTCCAGGGTCCCTGCTCATCTGCGTGAACATGCCTTAGGCGTGCTGCAAGGAGGCATGAGGACTGCAGGTGTGGCCAGGGCAATAAATTGCAATGTCTGCACTTTGAGACTCCTAAGACAGAGCTACCGGAGACAGGACAGACAGCTGATCGTTCTCGCAGTGGCAGACCACGTGTCACAACACCTGCACAGGATCGGTACATCCGAACATCACACCTGCGGCACAGGTACAGGATGGCAACAACTGCCAGAGTTACACCAGGAACTTACAATCCCTCCATCAGTGCTCAGACTGTCCGCAATAGGCTGAGAGAGGCTGGACTGAGGGCTTGTAGGCCTGTTGTAAGGCAGGTCCTCACCAGAAATCACCGGCAACAACTGTCTATGGGCACAAACTAACCGTCGCTGGACCAGACAGGACTGGCAAAAAGTGCTCTTCAATGACGAGTCGCAGTTTTGTCTCACCAGGGGTGATGGTTGGATTCGCGTTTATCGTCGAAGGAATGAGCATTACACCGAGGCCTGTACTCTGGAGCGGGATCGAATTCGAGGTGGAGGGTCCGTCATGGTATGGGGCAGTGTGTCACAGCATCATCGGACTGAGCTTGTTGTCATTGCAGGCAATCTCAATGCTGTGCGTTACAGGGAAGACATCCTCCTCCCTCATGTGAACTTGACAAGATATACCTGTGTGCTACAGGTGTGTGCTGCTATGGTGACCAGCGAGCTGAGATAAGGGGGAACTTTACCTAGTAGAGACTTGTAGATGACTTGGAGCCGGTGGGTTTGGCGACGAGTATGAAGCGAGGGCCAGCCAACGAGAGCGTACAGGTCACAGTGGTGGGTAGTATATGGGGCTTTGGTGACACGGATGGCACTGTGATAGACTGCATCCAATTTATTGAGTAGGGTATTGGAGGCTATTTTGTAAATGACATCGCCGAAGTCGAGGATCGGTAGGATGGTCAGTTTTCGAGGGTATGTTTGGCAGCATGAGTGAAAGATGCGTTGTTGCGAAATAGGAAGCCAATTCTAGATTTAACTTTGGATTGGAGATGTTTGATGTGAGTCTGGAAAGAGAGTTTATAGTCTAACCAGACACCTAGGTATTTGTAGTTGTCCACATATTCTAAGTCAGAACTTATATTCTTATCGATGGCGGTTAAGATATCGTTTAGGACCTTGAGCGTGGCTGAGGTGCACCCATGACCAGCTCTGAAACCAGATTGCATAGCGGAGAAGGTACGGTGGGATTCGAAATGGTCGGTAATCTGTTTCTTGACTTGGCTTTCGAAGACTTTAGAGAGGCAGGGTAGGCTAGATATAGGTCTGTAGCAGTTTGGGTCAAGAGTGTCCCCCCCTTTGAAGAGGGGTATGACCGCAGCGCTTTAGAATCTTTGGGAATCTCAGACGACACGAAAGAGAGATTGAACAGGCTAGTAATAGGGGTTGCCACAATTTTGGCAGATAAATTTAGAAAGAAAGGGTCCAGATTGTCTAGCCCGGCTGATTTGTAGGGGTCCAGATTTTGCAGCTCTTTCAGAACATCAGCTGACTGGATTTGGGAGAAGGAGAAATGGGGAAGGCTTGAGCAAGTTGCTGTGGGGGGTGCAGTGCTGTTGACCGGGGTAGGGGTAGCCAGGTGGAAAGCAAGGCCAGCCGTAGAAAAATGCTATAGTGGATTTATTGGTGGTGACAGTTTCCTATCCTCAGTGCAGTGGGCAGCTGGGAGGAGGTGCTCTTATTCTCCAAGGACTTTACAGTGTCCCAGAACTTTTTTGAGTTTGTGTTGCAGGAAGCAAATTTCTGTTTGAAAAAGCTAGCCTTGGCTTTTCTAACTGCCTGTGTATATTGGTTCCTAACTTCCCTGAAAGGTTGCATATCACGGGGGCTGTTCGATGCTAATGCAGAACGCCACAGGATGTTTTTGTGTTGGTTAAGGGCAGTCAGGTCTGGAGAGAACCAAGGGCTATATCTGTTCCTGGTTCTACATTTCTTGAATGGGGCATGCTTATTTAAGATGGTGAGGAAGGCATTTTAAAAAAATAACCAGGCATCCTCTACTGAAGGGATGAGGTCAATATCCTTCCAGGATACCTGGGCCAGGTCGATTAGAAAGGCCTCCTCGCTGAAGTGTTTCAAGGAACGTTTGACAGTGATGAGTGGAGGTCGTTTGACTGCTGAACCATTACGGATGCAGGCAATAAGGCAGTGATCGCTGAGATCTTGGTTGAAAACAGCAGAGGTGTATTTAGAGGGCAAGTTGGTTAGGATGATATCTATGAGGGTGCCCGTGTTTACGGCTTTGGGGTGGTACCTGGTAGGTTCATTGATAATTTGTGTGAGATTGAGGGCATCAAGCTTAGATTGTCGGATGGCTGGGGTGTTTTAAGCATGTCCCAGTTTAGGTCACCTAGCAGCACGAGCTCTGAAGATAGATGAGGGGCAATCAGTTCACATATGTTGTCCAGAGCACAGCTGGGGCAGAGGGTGGTCTATAGCAGGCGGCAACGGTGAGAGACTTGTTTTTAGAGAGGTGGATTTTTAAAAGTAGAAGTTCAAATTGTTTGGGTACAGACCTAGATAGTAGGACAGAACTCTGCAGGCTATCTCTGCAGTAGATTACAACACCGCCCCCTTTGGCCGTTCTATCTTGTCTGAAAATGTTGTAGTTAGGGATGGAGATTTCAGAGGTTATGGTTTCAATCGTATTGAAATCAATTATATGTTCAATCCATTGAGTTCGATTATGCACCTACGCTACTATCTGTAATTTTTTCCTCTATGAGTTTCATGATGTGTGACATGATGTAGTGCATTATTATTGGGTAAGTATAATAAGCCGCCACAAAAGCCTATTTGCAGCCATAGGTGGTAATATCTCTCTAGGCGCTGATCCGTTGTTAGTATTGTGGAGTAATTCTAAAGTTAAGGTAAGATTTAAATGGAGAAAGCTTATCCGAGAGCTGCGCTGCTTTTCTTTCAAGTCCTATCAGTATCGATATGGTCTAACGACGCACTTAGCGAAGGTCCTCTCTACGTGCTTGTTTAGGGAAAAAGTTACATCGCAACTGGGAAATGAGACCCTGGTCAGTTTAGGATAGATTGACTTCACTCATTGGGGCATCCTCTTTATGAGTTCACCTCCCCAACTGTCTGTGTCTGAACTCAAACCACACTGTGGGCCTGCTGATACCGGTAACACTGTACTTGAAGAGGGTATACAACAGTAATTCATATGAAACCATTCATAACACCTTTATGAGTGTTGCAATCATGAATTCAGTATCATTTGTATTTTTACAGCCACAGTACCCAACGTAGTTACCCTAAGAACACAAGAACACATGTACACTGAGTTTACAAAATATTAGTAACCTTTTTGGATGTCACTTGTTAAATCCACTTCAATCAGTGTAGATGAAGAGGAGGAGACAGGTTAAAGAAGGATTTTCAAGCCTTGAAGAGAATTGAGACATGGATTGTGCATTTGTACCATTCAGAGGGTGAATGGGCAAGACAAAATATTTAAGTGCCTTTGAATGAGGTATGGTAATAGGTGCCAGGCGTACCGTTTTGTTTGTCAAGAATTGCAACGCTGCTGGGTTTTTCAAGCTCAACATTTTCCCATGTGTATCAAAAATGGTCCACCACCCAAACGACATCCAGCCAACTTGACACAACTGTGGGAAGCATTGGAGTCAACATGGACCAGCATCCATGTGGAACACTTTCAACACCTTGTAACGTCCATGCCCCGATGAATTGAGGCTGCTCTGAGGGCAAAAGGGGGTGCAACTCAATATTACACTCAGTGTAAGAGTTCAGAATTTAATAAGATCGTCTAATTCATGATCATTCCTAAGACTGTTTAACCAGTGGCTTCCCGGCACATTGAAAGATCACAAGAGGGAACAGAACACTCAATGTTCTTTGACACAAAAAATGTAAGTGTCTGTTCCTAATGTTAGTCTTACACATTCTGCTTCTAGGATCATTCTGCATTTATTCCCTGGTTGAAGTGACAAATACACTAAATATATATATAAAAGTATGTGGACACCCCTTCAAATTAGTAGATTTGGTTATTTCAGCCACACCCGTTGCTAACAGGTGTATAAAATCGAGCACACAACCATGCAATCTCCATAGACAAACACTGGCAGTAGAAGTCAGTTCGTCAAATGTCTGCACTGCTAGAGCTGCCCCGGTCAACTGTAAGTGCTGTTATTGTGAAGTGGAAATGTCTAGGAGAAACAATGGCTCAGCCACGAAGTGGTAGGCCACACAAGCTCACAGAACGGGACCGCCGAATAGCGCGTAACAATCCAATTTGTCATAATTCTCAGTAATTTGATTGAATGGGATAAATACTCTCTCCGCCCTTCAAAACAACATGTTTGTGATCTACGTGTCTATGGGACCGATGCAGCATACGGTAAGAGAGCACTGTTGACAAATGTTGACATTTTCAGTGGGTGCTGCTCTGTTTTCTTAGAATGAGCTCTCTCTCTGAAACAGATTCGGCTGGTGGTTTCAGTGTAGGTACAAATAGGTCACGTGACGACTGCACGGGAAAGTGTTTTTTAAAAAATAAAAGCATTGATATGTATGTTTAAGGAAGATCTGCATCCCAATTCAGAGGGACTGAAGCACACTGCACCTCAGAAACTATAATTGTAGTGGGAGTGTGTAGATGTGGCTGTGAACACCTTCAGACAAACTGATGAGCCTGACTATGGGACTCTCAAACAACATAATCCAAAGGTCAACAACAACAAAAAGTTCAGTCTTCAGCTAAGCTAGAGAAGGGAGCTGATGGGTGACTGTCGAACGGAAGTCAGTCAGACTGTTCAGACGTGGTAGGAAACATTATTCCCCATTTTGCACTCGAGGACTCTACCTAAAAAACAAGTTATGCTATCTAGCTCCCCTCCTTTGTGTCCCTATGGAAATAGAGCTGTATTATTAATACAACTCAACATAGCTCCTCTGTAAGTTGTAGCATTAAAGGAGCCAGTGGTGGGTTTATGCCCAGATTTGTTCTACTACAGCGGCCCATTTCCACGCATGCAGCTGGTTCATGAAATATGGATAGGGAGATAGGGAGGGCTAAAGAACTGCAAGGGAAACACTAACTGGGAGGGCTAAAGAACTGCAAGGGAAGCACTAACTGGGAGGGCTAAAGAACTGCAAGGAAAACACTAACTGGGAGGGCTAAAGAACTCCAGGGGAAGCACTAACTGGGAGGGCTAAAGAACTGCAAGGGAAGCACTAACTGGGAGGGCTAAAGAACTGCAAGGGAAGCACTAACTGGGAGGGCTAAAGAACTACAAGGGAAGCACTAACTGGGAGGGCTAAAGAACTGCAAGGGAAACCACTAACTGGGAGGGCTAAAGAACTGCAAGGGAAGCACTAACTGGGAGGGCTAAAGAACTCCAGGGGAAGCACTAACTGGGAGGGCTAAAGAACTGCAAGGGAAGCACTAACTGGGAGGGCTAAAGAACTGCAAGGGAAGCACTAACTGGGAGGGCTAAAGAACTACAAGGGAAGCACTAACTGGGAGGGCTAAAGAACTGCAAGGGAAGCACTAACTTTGAACCGTTGCTACACCAGTAGTGATTTTACATTACGAATGAGGACATTATGGTAAATAACTATCCTAAAGTCATTGTTGATCATCATAGGTTCTGTCTCATCCAGGCAGAACTGCGTGACTCACTTGATGGATTGTCAGTAGATATTCCCGAACATCATCTACAGATTCTCTCCAACACCTCGGTCCTTATCTTGAGGGCAGTCGGTTAACTGGACTCTCCCCAACACCCCAAGCCATAATGAATGTAGTGTGACAGGAGCACCAGCGATGAACGAGAGACTTAATTAACAAGCCTATTCATCACAGCAAGAAATTAGGTTTTGTTTAGGAAGTGTATGTGTCTATTCTGGGGTCCACAGCCATTCCTGCTTCCTGCAGGATAAGCAATTATTCGGTGTGTCAGTGGTGCTTACGCTCAAAGGAAACTCAACTCAGGCAGTGTGGCCCTTGAAAAAAGTGTTTTTTTTAAAAAATGTTGTTTGAGGTGCAGCCGCCCTAACGGGTTTGTGTCTGTTCAGCCAGCAGCCATTTGCTGACATGGTTACGTTAGTCGACATAGTGATGACGGGTGTGTGCGCGGTGGTGTAGGCTGATTGGTGGTGCTCATGCTTCCTATCGCTCAGAAGTTATGTAGCAAGCTAAGGTGACACCACTGCCATGGACGTTTCCCAGTTGATTTATATTTTCAAAATCATAGTGTAAGAACACCTTTAAAGCCTCAATGCATAAGATGATGCAACTTTCAAAACGAGTAATTTTTTTACGAGCCACAGCAGTCAACTAGCTAGCTGTTCAGCTTTCTAGCACATTCACCCATTTGTTTGTGAAAAATTAACAAGCTATTTAGCTACCACATGTTCTTGTCAAAACTGTCAACAGAGTAGCTTGCAAGCAACAAGTTATGACAAAAGTCTAAAAACCACTTGAGGGCAAATAAATCAGATTTGACCATTCAGACACGTCACATGGCCAGGAATCAGATTTGAAGGTGGTTTGAAATGTGCCTTAAAATATCTGATTCCATGTTCAGACTGCAGAAAAAATAAGATTTGAATCGGATATGCAACAAAAAAAATACGATTTCAGTCACTTTAAACTGACAATGTGAACACTGCTTAAGGTCCCTCAGTCAAGTCTTAATTTTAAGCACTGATTCAACTGCAAAGACCAGGGAGCTTTCGAAAGCCTCATCAAGGGCAGTGATTGGTAGATTGGTACCAATAATAAATCAGACATTGAATATCTCTTTAAGCATGGTTAATAATTATGCTCTGGGTGATGTATTAAACCACTCAGACACATTAAGTAGTCCTTTTGAACTGCGCTACAGGACAGGAAGGAAACGGCTCAGGGATGTCACCATTGGTGATTTTAAAACATCTTCAGAGTTCAATGGTTAAGATGGGAGAAAACTGAGGATGGCTCAACAACATTTTAGCAGTAGTGTAAAAAATACTTTAACGTACTATTTATATTTTTGACAATTTTTACTTTACTACATTCCTAAATAAAATATTGGACTTTTTACTCCATGCGTTTTCTCTGACAATCAAAAGTACTCATTACATTTTGAATGCTTAGCAGGACAGGAAAAATAGTCTAATTTAACACACTTATCAAGAGAACACGTGGTCATCCCTACTGCCTCTGGTCTGGCAAACTCACTAAACACAAATGCTTCTTTTGTAAATAATGTCTGAGTGTTGGAGTGTGCCCCTGGCTGTCCGAAAAAAAAAGAAAAAAAAAAGAAAAGGCAATTGTGCCGTCTGCTTGGCTAAATAATAGGAATTTTAAATGATTTATACTTTTACTTTTGATACTTAGGTATTTTTTAGCAATTACATTTACTTTTAATACTTAAGTATATTTAAAACCAAATACTTTTTGACTTTTACTCAAATAGTATTTTACCGGCTGACTTTCACTTTTACTTGAGTAGCTTTCTATTAAGGTATCTATACTTTTACTGAAGTATGATAATTGTTTACTTTTTCCACCACTGCATTC
Organism: Salmo trutta; assembly: GCF_901001165.1. NCBI lineage: Eukaryota > Metazoa > Chordata > Actinopteri > Salmoniformes > Salmonidae > Salmo > Salmo trutta. Next base: position 42,105,755 of record NC_042973.1, read on the forward strand.
GAGTGACTCCACAATAATGACCTTAATGACAGAGTGAAAAGAAGAATAAAAATACTCCAAAACATGCATCATGTACGCAACAAGGCACTAAAGTAATACTGCAAAACAAACAAGCAAAGGAATACACTTTTTGGCCTAACTGCAAAGCCTTATGTTTTGGGGCAAATCCAATACAACACATCACTGAGTAACTGTCTCCTTATTTTCAAGCATGGTGGGAGCTGCATCATGGTATGGGTAGGCTTGACATCAGCAAAGACTGGGTTTTTCAGGATAAAAAGAAATGGGATGGAGCTAAGCACAGGCAAAATCCTACAGGAAAACTTGCTTCAGTTTTAGGGGGGGTGGGGGGTAAGTTTAATCATTTCTTTACATTCAGCATCCCTCCATCGAGGGAAATATATAGTATTATTTATAACGAAGATCTATGTCAATAAAAACATGTAAAGTGTTGGTCCCATGTTTCATGAACTGAAATACGCACAAAAAGCTTATTTCTCTTAAATCATATACAGTGAGGGAAAAAAGTATTTGATCCCCTGCTGATTTTGTACGTTTGCCCACTGACAAAGAAATGATCAGTCTATAATTTTAATGGTAGGTTTATTTGAACAGTGAGAGACAGAATGACAACAACAAAAAACTGAGATTGGGAGAAAAATATATGAAGTTGTGACCTGTCTCAGAACCTCCCATGTTCTTCCACTCAGACCCTAAACTAAAATAACCTGTGTTGCCTATGGTACATTAGAACTGTTATTCAGATCTCCCTATTAGAGGTCGACCGATTATGAATTTTCAACGCCGATACCGATTATTGGAGGACCAAAACACTTATTTTAACTTAATATAATACATCAATAAAATTAATTTTGTCTCAAATAAATAATGAAACATGTTCAATTTGGTTTAAATAATCCAAAAACAAAGTGTTGGAGAAGAAAGTAAAAGTGCAATATGTGCCATGTAAAAAAGCTAATGTTTAAGTTCCTTGCTCAGAACATGAGTACATATGAAAGCTGGTGGTTCCTTTTAACATGAGTCTTCAATATTCCCAGGTAAGAAGTTTTAGGATGTAGTTATTATAGGACTATTTCTCTCTATACCATTTGTATTTCATATACCTTTGACTATTGGATGTTCTAATAGGTACTTTAGTATTGCCAGCCTAATCTCGGGAGTTGATAGGCTTGAAGTCATAAACAGCGCAATGCTTGAAGCACAGCGAAGAGCTGCTGACAAATGCACGAAAGTGCTGTTTGAATGAATGCTTACGAGCCTGCTGCTGCCTACCACCGCTCAGTCAGACTGCTCTATCAAATCATAGACTTAATTATAATATAATAACACACATAAATACAAGCCTTAGGTCATTAATATGGTCAAATCCGGAAACTATCATTTCGAAAACAAAACGTTTATTCTTTCAGTGAAATACGGAACCGTTCCATATTTTATCTAACGGGTGGCATCCATAAGTCTAAATATTGCTGTTAGATTGCACAACCTTCAATGTTATGTCATAATTATGTACAATTCTGGCAAATTAATTACGGTCTTTGTTAGGAAGAAATGGTCTTCACACAGTTCGCAACGAGCCAGGCGGCCCAAACTGCTGCATATACCCTGACTCTGCTTGCCCAGAATGCAAGAAAAGTGACACAATTTCCTTAGTTAAAAGAAATTCATGTTAGACGGCAATATTAACTAAATATGCAGGTTTAAAAATATATACTTATGTATTGATTTTAAGAAAGGCATTAATGTTTATGGTTAGGTACACATTGGTGCAACGACAGTGCTTTTTTCGCGAATGTGCTTGTTAGATCACCCGTTTGGCGGAGTACGCTGTGATTCAATGACAAATTAACAGGCACCGCATCGATTATATGCAGCGCAGGACAAGCTAGATAAACTAGTAATATCATCAACCATGTGTAGTTAACTAGTGATTATGTTTAATATTGATTGTTTTTTATAAGATAAGTTTAATGCTGGTTAGCACCTTACCTTTGCTCCTTGCTGCACTCGCATAGCAGGTAGTCAGTCTGCCACGCAGTCTCCTCATGGAGTGCAATTTAATCGGCCATAATCGGTGCCCAAAAATGGCGATTACCGATTGTTATGAAAACTTGAAATCGGCCCTAATTAATCGGCCATTCCGATTAATCGGTCGACCTCTACTCCCTATGCTCTAGGGTGTGTGTAGTCAGATTTATGGTACAGAATTAAGTTTAGTCACAGCCCTCTCGGCCAGGGTGTGACATTTGACTTTGTAGGCAGGGTTTGGGTATTGAGTGGAAAACATGGAATGGATACATAAACTCAGGCGTCTGAGTGGCGCAGCGGTCTAAGGCACTTCATCTGTCACTACAGTCCCTGGCTCGAATCCAGGCTGTATCATATCCAGCCATGATTGGGAGTCCCATAGGGCGGAGCACAATAGGCCCAGCATTGTCTGGGGTAGGCCATCAGTGTAAATAAGAATTTGTTCTTAACTGACTTGCCTAGTTAAATAAAGGTTAAATAAACATATGCCCGGTAGATATGCCCAGATTTCACCTATACAGAGCTGATTATTTCCTTGAACTCTGTAACAAATCGAAAGGCGGCGGTGTTCACTTCTACATCATTTAATGATGTCACAACTTTTGAAATCATGTTCTTCCGATATAGGAAACCTTTTTCATCAGCTGCAAGCCCTTTTATCCACCACAGGAATTTGCCTCCATAATCCTGGCAAGTGTTTACATCCCGCCCAGCGCATGCAAGCACACAACACTACGGCTACTTGCTGACCAGATCACGGAGGTGGAAGGGAAATACCCGGATTCAGCTCTTACCAGTCTGGGCGATTTTAATCATACCTTTTTGAGAGACGAGCTGCCCAGATACAAATAGCTGGTGAAATGCCATACTTGAGAGCAGAATACCTTGGATCGTGTATACAGCACAATCAATGGAGCATAACATGCTGCCCCCCACGCGCCCCTAGGGAACTCTGACCATGTGATGCTCCAACTCATCCCCACATAGAGAGGCTGAAAACCGCCACGCCTGTTAAGAAAACAGTGAGGAAATGGACTAGTTAGGCCATAGGGGAATTAAAGTACTGCCTGTACTCAACTGATTGGGACATACTCTATTTATAAACCCTGGTTCACTGGTGAACTCAGAGCTCTGCGCTCAGCCAAAGAGGTGAAGCATATGAGCAACAACAAAGAGGACTATAGAACTATCACAAAGGGCCCTCAGCCATCAAGATTCTCCTCAGCCATCTTGCCCCTCAGCTGGCAACACCCTCAGCCATCAGGTCGCCACCTCCCCTGCTGCCACCCTGCCCCAATCCCATTTACTTCTTATTCCCCCTCCCCCTTCCACCTCCCTTCCCCCCGTCATCACAGAACATGAGGTGAACAAGCTCTTCAAGAGGAAAAACTGAAGGAAGGCTGTAGGCCCGGACCGGGTCTCCTCAGCCACACTAAAGCACTGCACTGTCCAGATTTGCCCTTTTTCACTGTCATATTCAAGTCTCTGGAACTATAAACTGTACCAGATTGCTTCAAATCCTCCACCATCATCCCCATCCCGAAGAAACGAAAGGTGACCGGCCTGAATGACTACAGACCTGTAGCACTCGCCTGATGAAAACCTTTGCACACATGGTCATGACCCATCTCAAAACCATCCCAGACACTCTCCTTGACCCCATGCAGTTCGCCTATAGAGCCAATAGGTCTGCTGACGATGCTGTCAACATGGGCCTTCATTACATCCTCCAAAACTTTGACAACCCAAGGACATATGCAAGGATATTGTTTGTGGACTTTAGCTCAGCCTTCAACAAAATCATTCCGGAACTGCTACAGCACAAACTCACCCAACATCTTTCAGACTCCCTATCACTCAGCAAGGGGGCGTGCTCTCCCACAGTGGCGGATTTAGGCATAGGCGAAATATTGGGCCGCATATTGCCGGGGGCGTCACGGGGCGCCCACACCCCCCCAAAATATTATAAAATTAAATAAACGTCACGTCAGTGATATCATGTCACCGTGTGCGACTGTGGTTCAATTAAGCTTGTCGGAGTGGGTGCCCTGATTGTAGTTTGTGAGCTAGGCAGGCTACTGCCTGAGAAGGTCTCCCACTCAGAAGTATGAGATGGGGAGGGGGCGGGGGGCGGTCTCCCCACTGGAAGCCCGAGGTAGGGGGAGCAGGGGAATCTATCAAATAGCGCACCTCTAACTTTTTACAGTACTAATGCAATTAGTAATGCAATTAGTACTGCAATTTAGTTTGTGTGTTTCTTGTTCGAAGTACAATAGTGTAATAATCAGGTAATCTTCTTTATAAGTGTGTTATTCTATTTGTGTATTTGTGTGATATAGGATTTGTGCAATTTAGTTTTATTTGTGTTTTTTGTTAGCAAAAGGGTAATAGTGTAATAATTCGATTCTCTTTTTATTTGTGTTTATTTACTACAATTTGTTTCTATTTGTCTTTGTTACTTCTTTTTGATATTTATGAGTCTTATTTTTGTATATATTTTTATAGTTTTAAATGTTATGATTATTCATTTGTGCCCAGGGAGCCATACAAGCTAGAACCACAACTGCTCTCCCCCCTCCTCTACTCACTTTACAGCAATGTTTGCACCTCCAACGGCACATCTGTCAAACAACTCAAGTTTGCTGATGACACCACCCTGGTGTCATCAGTCCAAGTACTGAGTACTGAGGTGAGGCTGACCGACTGGTGGCCTGGTGCAGTCGCAACAACCTGGAACTCAACATAGTCAAAAGAGATGGTGGTGGACTTCAGAAAACGTCCCACAACATCTCTCCCCCTCTAGATTGATGTCTCAGCCATCAGCACGGCCAAGCCATTCAAATTCCTGGGGACCATAAATCTCTTACAACCTCAGGTGGGAGGACAACATGACAGCGGTGACCAAGAAGGCTCAACAGAAGATGTACTATCTGCACCAGCTGAGGAAACTCAAACTCTCTCTGACAATTCTTGTTCGGTTCAACACATCAATCCCCACCTCTTTTATCACCGTCTGGTTTGGGTCTGCATCTGCCCATTGCAAGGGCAAACTGCAGCTCATCATCTGGTCTGCGGAGAAGGTCATCGGCTGTCACCTGCCCTCCATCAAGGTCCTGTACGCCTCCAGGACAAGGAAGAGTGCAGGTAAGATCATTGCCGACCCTGTCCACCACGGACATTTCCGCTCTGGCAGATGGTTCAGGTCAATTATGAACCATAACCACCCGCCAGCTGAACAGTTTCTTCCCCCATGCTGTGACCCTCATAAACAGGCCATCGATCTCCTAGGGTTTAAGTGACTTTGCATTGGGCCCATTACGGCACGTTGTCATCAATGACCTCAAATACTAATCTGCACAACACTGTATATGCTCTGCATATATTTACCACGGCCGAATCCCTCCCTCTGCTTATATAGATATATCCCCTCTGTAAATTGTGTATTCCTACTGTAATCAGCCTATACTCCAGAGTTTTATGGTTACTGTTCCGATATTGTATATTCTGTATGTGGACTTCTGTATGTTCGGTGTTGTAACTGACTTCAGTGGGTTAATGCTCACCTTCGATGGCCACTGGCATGCTTGAGAAGTGTGCTCTTCACTGGGTGAATCCCAGTTTCAACTGTACCGAGCAGGTGGCAGACAGAGTCTATGGCGTTGTGTGGGCGAGCGGTTTGCTGGTGTCAACGTTGTAAACAGAGTGCCCCATGGTGGCAGTGGGGTTATGGTATGGGCAGGCATAAGTACGAAGACAATTGCAGTTTATAGATGGTAATTTTATAGATACCGTGACGAGATCCTGAGGCCCATTGTTGTGCTATTCATCCGTCGCCATCATCTTATGTTTCAACATGATAATGCATGACCCCAGGTCACAAAGATCTGTACTGAAAATGTCTCAATTTCTTACTTGGCCTGCATACTCACCAGACATGTCAACCATTGAGCACGTTTGGGATGCTCTGGATCGACGTGTATGACAGCGTGTTCCAGTTGCCACCAATATCCAGCAACTTTGCACAGTCATTAAAAAGGAGTGGGACAACGTTACACAGGCCACAATCAATGTGTCGCGCTGCATGAGGCAAACGGTGGTCACATCAGATACTGACTGGTGTTCTGATCCACGGCACTACTTAACAAAAAAAAGTTATCTGTGACCAACAGATGCATATCTGTATTCCCAGTCATGTGAAAAGCATAGATTAGGGCTTAATTTATTTATTTCAATTGACTGATTTCCTTATATGAACTGTAACTCAGTAAAATCTTTGAAATTGTTTCATGTTGCGTTTATATTTTTGTTCAGTGTATAGTGAAAATGTATGACCAGACAGTGGCATCATACAGGAGCTTCGTACACAAGATGTGACCTGACAGACAACCACCCATCTCCCTCTCTGCTGGCTGTCCAGCAGGCGAACGGTGAGTACTGGACAGTCCACTTGTCTAAAACATCATTACCAATGAATCCTTTTTACCCAGACTTTTACACATCTTGGACATTTACTTTTACTTTGTGGATATAATGGGAATGACTTGTGTCAGTGTGAAAATGGAACTGAAGGAGGCCTTGGGAATGCATCTCCAACTGTGGTCCTGCTGTGTGCATGCAGAATAAAATAATGGACATGGGTTCTGCTGTCACCAAGAGGTTCACCAGACGAATAGACTTAATTTACAAGTAAAGGTAGGCCTAAATGCATTTTCCTTTGTCAGGCTACTGTCGAATCACTAGAATAGACAATATCCCTTTGAATGCATTTGATTTATCAAGCTCGAATTTCATTTTGATTAGACTTTTTTGACGTTTTGAACTGCAGTTTTTAGTCATTTAGATTGTTGGTATGGATTTTTTTTGGTAACTTTATTTATTGTGTGTGTGTGTGTAATATTTCAGGTATTATTATTTGTGTGTTTGCGAGCGTCGCGCATTGTCACGACTTCCGCCGAAGTCGGCTCCTCTCATTGTTCGGGCGGCGTTCGGTGATCGACGTCACCGGCTTTCTAGCCATCGCCGCTCCATTTCTCATATCTCCATTTGTTTTGTCTTGTTCCATACACACCTGGTTTCCATTCCATAATCACACTGCATGTATTTAGTCCTCTGTTCCCCTACATGTCTTTGTGTGTGATTGTTTATTGTTGTGTGGATGTTTGACAGGCGCTATACTTTTGTTATGTTCCATGTTTTTGGCACATTTATGTTTTTATGTGATGTTGTTTTGGACCGGAATTAAAGTGCACCTATTTACTACACTCTGATCTCCTGCACCTGACTTCTCCTCCGTACACACCCCTAACACGCATTGGAGGAACTGTAAATCCATTGTGAAAGGCTATGGAGTTTGCCTTGCGAATTATTCGGATGAAATGTGTTCACACATTTTTTAGTGCTACCTATCAGTGTATCTGGATGCTACATTGGTCTATGGCTGAGCTGTGTTGAGCAGTGTATCATTTTGTTGGATGAAATATGCCCTTATCGGAGGCTAGCGCTTTGCATCTTGGCTACATTGATATTTACATTTGGTGATTTTTTGTTGTTGTTGTCAATTTCAGTTAATAGCCTATGGCCGTTGTATGGTGAACTCAGGCTTCATCAAGATTTATTTGAGTAAATCTGGCTTTGATAATGGCCCGTGCTTACCCAGCCACTAACCTCACCACAGGTCACTGCCACCTCCACTGAAACCTGTATTTGTTTGATTTAATTGTTTGTATTGTTTGATGTATCCTCTCTCCATTTTGTGTTGAGCTAACTCTGTGGTTCAGGGAAACCGAGACTGGGAGAAAAGGATCGTAAGTTGTGAACTATGACCTGTCTACGACCCTCCTTCTATGTACTTCCACTGTCTTGCTTATGGTAACTGTTACTCAGAGCTCCCTTATGCTCTTGGTTTAAACCTAAGGTGGTGTAGTCGGAGCTATGGTACTGAATTGAGTTTAGTTACAACCGCTCTCTGGCAGGGTGTGACTCGTGTGTGTGTGTCTTAGGAAGGGTCTTCTCACACTAGCTCAATTTCTCTGCTGCTCTTGGGCACCAGGCCATGTAGGCTATGGTTACTGTTACTTTAGCTCAACAAGCAGAGGGTTTGAGTCCCTTCAGCTCTGTGTCCATTCTCAGAGCTAAAACTTGCTATTGCTCTACAAGACATACAGGTTCCCACATAATCTATCAAATAGACAAACTGAACAGTTCGTTTACTGTCTCACCCAGTGGATAGATAGAAAGCAGCAAACAGACGGACATTCCATGTCTGTGGGAATGACAGGTGTTTGTGTGTGTGTGTGTGTGTGTGTGTGTGTGTGTGTGTGTGTGTGTGTGTGTGTGTGTGTGTGTGTGTGTGTGTGTGTGTGTGTGTGTGTGTGTGTGTGTGTGTGTGTGTGTGTGTGTGTGTGTGTGTGTGTGTGTGTGTGTGTGTTCAAAGTGCTACCTTCTAAAGTCAAATAACACATTCAAGGAGTCAATTAAAAACACAAGTAGTCTGATCTGGTGCCACAGCGGTGACATGTCCCCTCAGAGTGTACTGCTTACTACACAAACACATAATGAGCTAGCCACATCAAAATGTTACTTTTTAATTGCACGAGGTCAAATGTACGGAACTGACAGGAAATATGACATTGTTTGTAACTTGTGTTCTTTAAGCCTCATTAGGAGTGCTGCAATGTCACCCCTTTATGAGTGAAATCATACACTTTTTCAACTAAACAAAAGCACTGACATTCAAGTGTTGTGGGACACACTCATTGCAAGTGACACACCCAATGTGAATTCCTCATGGACTTACTCATGTAATAATTTGAGTGTGATGCTTTTGGTCAGTGAAATATGCAGTGACTTCAGTCTTTCCATCCTCAGCAGCGACATGGTGACACTGCAGCAGCTACATTTTGGGCTGGGCTGTAATAATCTACATTAGTGCTGTGGGTGGTCTGGCCATTTTTTCGGACCGTTCCATTTATCTCAGCAGCGACAGCCTCACGCCACAAACATACGGACCTAATTCTGGGAACTTAGGAGGCTACTAATAATTAGCCTTTTCAATTAATGCTCCCAAAGAAACCAGACTAGCTTTTCATCAACAGGAGATGAAATCACAATTATTTTAAGGGTATGCAATGATATGGGCTTCTAAGGCAACTACAACATCTGTTGCTGTGAAAGCCAACATCACGTTGACTCATTTCAATGGCGAAGCACACACATTTTATCATTAGCTCTAATCACAGATATTGGACGGATGCCAGTCCATGCCTGTGGGCAGCAACTGTAGCTAAAAACAGAACTGTAATTAAAAATGTCCATGTATCCACAACACACAATGAGATCTCCAGACAACTACTTTGATCTGTCAAGCTCAGCTCTCCTCCAGTGGGACTGAATGACAGCTCAATCCAGTTTTAGCTAGCTACAGTCTACACTGAAGAACACTGTGCTCCATTTAACAACAACAAATGACCACAGGGATTTACCAGAGTCCCAAAACTCAGAGGAGGAAGGGGAGGACCATCCTACTCAGTGAATTTCATAAAAAGTGTGTAACATTAATGTTATCCTTTTTAGATAACACTGTAGTGAATATATTCACGTCACCAAATAACGGATTAAAACACACAGCTGTGTTCCGTCCTCCTCTGGGTACATTGACTTCAGTACAAAACCTAGGAGGTTCATGGTTCTCATCCCCTTCCATAGACTTACACAGTAATTGTGATGACTTCCGGAGGACGTCCTCCAACCTATGAGAGCTCTTGCAGTATGAACTAACATCTTGTCCATCCAATCAAAGGATCAGAAATTGAATCTAGTACTGAAAGCATAAACTACAGCTAGCTAGCACTGCAGTGCATAAAGTGTGGACAGTTTTGAACAAATTATTTACTTCCAAAATGAAGGTTCAGCAGAGAGAGAGCTAGCTATTTTTCATTGTATTTTTTTTCTTAGTTTACCTTTCACTTACTTGTCTAATGCAGCTTATTTAGCCTACTCAACAACCTGACTCAAATAGTGAGAAATGCTATTTATGTTAGCTAGCAGGCTAAGGCTATTTAACACTGCATCTGTTCAAAGTCAAGGTAAGTGTTTGGTTTTATAAATGTATTGCCACCGGGCCCTGCTGGGGTAACTGCTAAACTGCACTGCGTAATTGTACTCATGGATTGGATTCTAGGTTTACTAATGGGTTAGTTCTAGTTTGTTGACCATAACGTTAATATGATATTAATATGATGTAAGCCAGGAAGTCTAGGGACTGGAGGGTAGCATAGGCTGAGATGAACTCAGCCTTGTTGGCCGCAGACCGGCAGTTCCAGAGGCTGCCGGAGACCTGGAACTCCACGTGGGTCGTGCGCGCTGGGACCACCAGGTTAGAGTGGCAGCGGCCACGCGGTGTGAAGCGTTTGTATGGCCTGTGCAGAGGGGAGAGAACAGGGATAGACAGACACATAGTTGACAAGCTACAGAAGTGTTGTTTCTTGTATTATTGTCTCTTGTGTCTTTAGAGAACTGTTTCACTTTGATATCCTTTTTCTTCTGTCCTGATTTTCTCTTTCTTTTCTTCTGTTAACTAGATATTCTTTGTTATTCTTCGTTAGCTAGCTAGCTTCTTCCAAAAGAGTCCCTAGCAACTGCTTAGCAACTGGTAAACAATTCAGCTAGCTAAGATAGCTACAATTTTATGAAAAATAGTAACTTTTTTCAAAAGCCTATCTTCTTTGTTTGTTGCTTGTTTTTTCTCCTATTCAGTCTTGCAGTTTTCTTTTGCTTTTTTCCGAAGTACTTCACTCTAAAAACCATGTAAATTTAAATGCTATTTAAATAAATGCTAAATGACTTAAATGTAAGCTGTATAGCAGTTTAGGCTGTTGTGGTGACCGTATTATTGCCACACCGGCAGTCATGAGTCATGACCGCAGTCAAATTCTACGTGACCATTGAGCCACGGTAATATCCTTTTATACACTCTGGACATGCGTTGGTAGTACCCAACTAGCTAATGACCAAAATTAAACAAATTCTAGTAATCACCTTTGAGTGTGGACTGTATTCTTATGCATACTAGATGGACTGCTTACCTTATGCTCTAAACGTTCTACCTATGAGTCTGGGAGAGAACGTATAGGCCTAGGCGATGCTGTTGGTTCATTGATTGTGTAAGGTGGCTTACAGAGTTAGCCTACAACGATAGGGAATTTATATTTGATTTTGAATAGCCTAGTAATAGGGAATAAAAAATAAAAAAAAATCATAATTAATAGGCTGACACATTACCTTTAGCTCCAGAATATCTCACCACCGTGCGTTTCCATCTCCTCCTCTTTTTCCTTCATTCCTTTCTCAAGCATGCAGAGATGAGGGTTGTTAATTAAATATGTTTTGTTGTGAAAACATGTTACTGTCGATGTTCCTGAACAGATTTCACTTGGTTTCCAAAATGAAGCACTAGGTAGCTGCAGGAACATGGTTTGAGAGCCCATTGCATACGGAGTTTGTGCGGAATATCACCTGTCGCACAGCGAGAGTCTGCATGCTCCTCAAACAGTGGTGGATGCGTGAAGTGAAAAAAGTGTTGTTACAAGCCAAGACATTTCTATATGCAATCCCAAGTGAAAGTAGAGGTTTGATGGTTGCCACTAAAAAGAGGAGGATCCCAGCAGCTACTATAGTTCTCAGCTGCTCTGCTATAAACCGGAGTAGCCTCCCGGCATGATTTAAACTGCGTACGGATTACATTTATTTTTCCCCTGCCCCTGTTCCTACCCATTCTAAATTGAAACAAATTTGACATATTAGTAAAGACAAGATTCAATTGAGAATAGTCTGATGGATGAAAATATGATCACTTGATGAGAGAACAGAGTGTGCAGCCTGATGCAATGAACAGAGCGCTAGCTTTTTTTGCGAAATTATCAAATAGTCAATAGCCTATAGTCTCATCATGCATTTTAGATTTTCTATGTCATTCTAAGGTTTGTATCATTCACAACTAAACATTTACATTTACATTTAAGTCATTTAGCAGACGCTCTTATCCAGAGCGACTTACAAATTGGTGCATTCACCTATAATATCCAGTAGAACAAACACTTTACAATAGTGCATCTAAATCCTTTAAAGGGGGGGGGGGGTTAGAAGGATTACTTTATCCTATCCCAGGTATTCCTTAAAGAGGTGGGGTTTCAGGTGTCTCCGGAAGGTGGTGATTGACTCCGCTGTCCTGGCATCGTGAGGGAGATTGTTCCACCATTGGGGTGCCAGAGCAGCGAACAGTTTTGACTGGGCTGAGCGGGAACTGTGCTTCCTCAGAGGTAGGGAGGCGAGCAGGCCAGAGGTGGATGAACGCAGTGCCCTTGTTTGGGTGTAGGGCCTGATCAGAGCCTGAAGGTACGGAGGTGCCGTTCCCCTCACAGCTCCGTAGGCAAGCACCATGGTCTTGTAGCGGATGCGAGCTTCAACTGGAAGCCAGTGGAGAGAGCGGAGGAGCGGGGTGACGTGAGAGAACTTGGGAAGGTTGAACACCAGACGGGCTGCGGCGTTCTGGATGAGTTGTAGGGGTTTGATGGCACAGGCAGGGAGCCCAGCCAACAGCGAGTTGCAGTAATCCAGACGGGAGATGACAAGTGCCTGGATTAGGACCTGCGCCGCTTTCTGTGTGAGGCAGGGTCGTACTCTGCGAATGTTGTAGAGCATGAACCTACAGGATCGGGTCACCGCCTTGATGTTAGTGGAGAACGACAGGGTGTTGTCCAGGATCACGCCAAGGTTCTTAGCACTCTGGGAGGAGGACACAAGGGAGTTGTCAACCGTGATGGCGAGATCATGGAACGGGCAGTCCTTCCCCGGGAGGAAGAGCAGCTCCGTCTTGCCGAGGTTCAGCTTGAGGTGGTGATCCGTCATCCACACTGATATGTCTGCCAGACATGCAGAGATGCGATTCGCCACCTGGTTGTCAGAAGGGGGAAAGGAGAAGATTAATTGTGTGTCGTCTGCATAGCAATGATAGGAGAGACCGTGTGAGGATATGACAGAGCCAAGTGACTTGGTGTATAGCGAGAATAGGAGAGGGCCTAGAACAGAGCCCTGGGGGACACCAGTGGTGAGAGCACGTGGTGCGGAGACAGCTTCTCGCCACGCCACCTGGTAGGAGCGACCTGTCAGGTAGGACGCAATCCAAGCGTGGGCCGCGCCGGAGATGCCCAGCTCGGAGAGGGTGGAGAGGAGGATCTGATGGTTCACAGTATCAAAGGCAGCAGATAGGTCTAGAAGGATGAGAGCAGAGGAGAGAGAGTTAGCTTTAGCAGTGCGGAGAGCCTCCGTGACACAGAGAAGAGCAGTCTCAGTTGAATGCCCAGTCTTGAAACCTGACTGATTAGGATCAAGAAGGTCGTTCTGAGAGAGATAGCAGGAGAGCTGGCCAAGGACGGCACGTTCAAGAGTTTTGGAGAGAAAAGAAAGAAGGGATACTGGTCTGTAGTTGTTGACATCGGAGGGATCGAGTGTAGGTTTTTTCAGAAGGGGTGCAACTCTCGCTCTCTTGAAGACGGAAGGGACGTAGCTAGCGGTCAAGGATGAGTTGATGAGCGAGGTGAGGTAGGGGAGAAGGTCTCCGGAAATGGTCTGGAGAAGAGAGGAGGGGATAGGGTCAAGTGGGCAGGTTGTTGGGCGGCCGGCCGTCACAAGACGCGAGATTTCATCTGGAGAGAGAGGGGAGAAAGAGGTCAAAGCACAGGGTAGGGCAGTGTGAGCAGGACCAGCGGTGTCGCTTGACTTAGCAAACGAGGATCGGATGTCGTCAACCTTCTTTTCAAAATGGTTGACGAAGTCATCCGCAGTGAGGGAGGAGGGGGGGGAGGGGGAGGAGGATTCAGGAGGGAGGAGAAGGTAGCAAAAAGCTTCCTAGGGTTAGAGGCAGATGCTTGGAATTTAGAGTGGTAGAAAGTGGCTTTAGCAGCAGAGACAGAAGAGGAAAATGTAGAGAGGAGGGAGTGAAAGGATGCGAGGTCCGCAGGGAGGCGAGTTTTCCTCCATTTCCGCTCGGCTGCCCGGAGCCCTGTTCTGTGAGCTCGCAGTGAGTCGTCGAGCCACGGAGCAGGAGGGGAGGACCGAGCCGGCCTGGAGGATAGGGGACAGAGAAAATCAAAGGATGCAGAGAGGGAGGAGAGGAGGGTTGAGGAGGCAAAATCAGGAGATAGGTTGGAGAAGGTTTGAGCAGAGGGAAGAGATGATAGGATGGAAGAGGAGAGAGTAGCAGGAGAGAGAGAGCGAAGGTTGGGACGGCGCAATACCATCCGAGTAGGGGCAGAGTGAGAAGTTTTTGATGAGAGCGAGAGGGAAAAGGATACAAGGTAGTGGTCGGAGACTTGGAGAGGAGTTGCAATGAGATTAGTGGAAGAACAGCATCTAGTAAAGATGAGGTCAAGCGTATTGCCTGCCTTGTGAGTAGGGGGGGAAGGTGAGAGGGTGAGGTCAAAAGAGGAGAGGAGTGGAAAGAAGGAGGCAGAGAGGAATGAGTCGAAGGTAGACGTGGGGAGGTTAAAGTCACCCAGAACTGTGAGAGGTGAGCCATCCTCAGGGAAGGAACTTATCAAGGCGTCAAGCTCATTGATGAACTCTCCAAGGGAACCTGGAGGGCGATAAATGATGAGGATGTTAAGCTTGAAAGGGCTGGTAACTGTGACAGCATGGAATTCAAATGAGGAGATAGACAGATGGGTCAGGGGAGAAAGAGAGAATGGCTTAAATTTGTCAAATAACTCAATCTAGTGTTTCAAATCCTCACTTTTCCGCTCAACATAGCCACTTCATATGCACATTCGCGCCGGAATGGAAATAATATATTTTCTATTATTTTATTTAAAAATATATATTTTTATCCCTTTTTCGTGATATTCAATTGGTAGTTACAGTCTTGTCCCATCGTTGCAACTACCGTGCAGACTCGGGAGAGGCGAAGGTCGAGAGCCATGCGTCCTCCGAAACACGACCCTGCCAAGCCGCACTGCTTCTTGTCACACTGCTCGCTTAAGCCAGTTGCACCAATGTGTCGGAGGAAACACTGTACAACTGGCGACCGAAGTCAGTGTGCATGCGCCCGGCCCCCTAAAAGGAGTCGCTAGAGTGCAATGAGACAAGGACATCCCAGCCGGGTAAAAACCCTCGCCTAAGCCAGATGACACTGGGCCAATTGTGTGCTGCCTCATCAGTCTCCCGGGCACAGCCGGCTGCGACAGCCTGGGATCGAACCCGGGTCTGTAGCGATGCCTCAAGCACTGCGATGCGGTGACTTAGACTGCTGCGCCACTCGGGAGGCCCTCCTTACTATTTTCTGGATTTATTATGATGTTGTATATTAAATGGATTTATTAGACTTTTTAAATATAGATGTTTGCATCAGCTACTTGTATGAATGGAGTCCTGGAGATGCAAAACATGTTTATATTTAATTAACCGTCAATTACAGTGAGACCGGTAGTCGTTTGCATGACAATAACCAGCTGACAAAATGTTATGACCGCCACAGCCCTAGTAGTGGTTAGTGGTTATGGTATGAAGGTTTGGCTTGGAGAGGTTTTTACCCCACAGACAGCTGTTGTGTTGTGCACTGAAGTCCACAAGCGAAGGGAAAAGGTGGGAGGAGAGCACATAAATGCGAGAAGAAATTATTGGCTACAATAAACAAAGTGATGATGCTGTACGTGTCTGCTACGAAAGTGAACTATGTGTGCAGGTGACACAATTCTGTTGCAAAACATTTCTTAAATGGAAGCAAACAGAACGAAACTGGGAGGAACCTACCTGAACTCGTTTTAGATGCAAAACGGAATGTTTAGCAACTGTTTGACTAATGATTACACCCCAGATCAGCTAGATGCAGGCAGGAGTGTATAAGGCTGTGTCACTCACTGTCTGTCACCTTGACTACTCAAACTTGTCTCTCGGCCTGTGCATCTATATTATAAACTTTAATTTGTAGGCTAGGTTGTAGCAACCTCATGATAGGTATAGGGAAAATGTGAGTATCATGTAGTAGCCTAAACCTGTCAATTGTGGAGTTAGGTGAATAGAATATAAATGACAGTCATCCAATATGCAATAATAGAAATAAGGCCATGCTCATAAAAAAATCATCCTCCCTAATCTTGAACGGCACGAACCGCTACTGGTGTGTGAGCATTTTAAACTAAAGTTAGCTTCATCCTTTCGGGAATCCTTTCATCTTTTTAGAAGGGTAGCTCTCATTGTAGACTTGTCCATGCAAGATGAATGAGCCGTGTAAGAAAAGCTATACAAAAAAACTATAACTATCTGTTCAACTATATTCCACTGACAAACAACAACAATGACCAGTAATGACCACCATCTGAAGAACCAAACTCTCATGACTCCTGCTCTCTCTCCTGTTTAATATGGAACACCTCTGCAGCTGTCAAACAGTGCAGGGCTCGCTCCCCAGTGATTGACATGGCTGAGTGAGGTACACATGGAGAACTAACTCTCACAGAGAGTGCTCATGAATAACAACACTGTAGAGGCCCTTTAAGTTTAACCCTTTGACCCACCACATAATGTCCTAGTTAGCAAACTTGCCCCTCTGTGTAATGCACAAGTTAGACCAGTAAGGGTGTATCAGGAAGTACCCGAGAGGACTTGAAGGCCGGTGCTAGCAGTTATTCCAAGGAGGGGCGAAGTTTGCAGGCTTTCTGTACTATATGGACTGTAGGTCTTCTCATCTGGAGTTATGGTCATAGTGCTAGAAATGTGCAGATTATAACTTGAGATAATATAATGTCACCACAAAATACATAACCCGTTTACTTTATTACAAGAATGTTCTAAGACAAAATATAAAATGATGTATTTTCTTTCCCCCCTGAGCAACAGATGAAGTGAAGCCTAACCACAATGACGTGACAGCATAGCGTAGCTAGTGTAGCATATCATCAGTGAAGAGGTGCTATTTCAAACCTGACAAACACACAAAAGGCTTCTTATTACTTTATGAAGGTCCAATCTTTCATTGGGATTGATACTGACCACCTTTTTCTATCCATTGTAAATGGATGGTTCCTGATTGATGTGTAAAATAACAAGTGGAGCACAAACCTATGGCAAGAGTGATAGAGACATGAGTGACGTAACTGTTGGTTCTAAGCCAACCGTTGCTTGGTACCAGATGGCAACGCCTACTGTATCTGTTGGTCAGCAGTGTGTGCGTGTGTGTGTCTGCGCGAGTGTGTATGTGTACGTGATGCAGGACGGGGGATGGCACCCTTAATCACAATGTAAGCTCTCTTTGTTAAGGCAGATCAGCAAGTGCATTTATTAGCCTTGAAAAAGACAATAGAATAAGTTGGAAAGAAGAGCTTATGTGTGAGACTGCTTTGATAATGCATTGATATGTAGGCAGGAAACAACAAATGTATATATGATCAGTTGTTCACAAAGAAATAAAAATAACAATAAACTGCAGTCTATGTGCTTCCAGACAGCTCCCATGCACCCTGGGATGCCAAGTAAAAAAAACGGTTCTAACCAAACTAGTCTAATGTCCCTAATTTGCTCATATTTTCTGTCTTTGCAGCAGTCACACACCACTCTGTGCTATTGATCTTGAGTCATTTGAACAAACAAGCCATACACCTCAACCTAGAGTTTAGCAGTCATATCTAGGTAAAATACTGATCACACATTTGGCACATCATTCTGCACGTGTTGTTAAACCATGACATATATTGATGCAAAAATTACAACCAGTAGCCTACAATTAGCTAAATAAAACTAAATTGATTGAACATGACATTTATTTCAATATTAATAATTATATGCCTATATCCTATAGGCCTACTGTAGTATGTACAGTTGAAGTCGGAAGTTTACATACACCTTAGCCAAATAGATTTAAACTCCGTTTTTCACAAATCCTGACATGTAATGCGAGTAAAAATCCCCTGTCTTAAGCCAGTTAGGATCACCACTTTATTTTAAGATTGTGAAATGTCAGAATAATAGTAGAGAGAATTATTTATTTCAGCTTTTATTTCTTTCATCACATTCCCAGTGGGTCAGAATTGTACATACACTCAATTAGAATTTGGTAGCATTGCCTTTAAATTGTTTAACTTGGGTCAAACGTTTCGGGTAGCTTTCGACAAGCTTCCCACAATAAGTTGGATGAATTTTGGCCCATTCCTCCTGACAGAGCTGGTGTAACTGAGTCAAGTTTGTAGGCCTCCTTGCTCACACACGCTTTTTCAGTTCTGCCCACAAATGTTCCATAGGATGGAGGTCAGGGCTTTGTGATGGCCACTCCAATACCTTGACCTTGACTTTGTTGACTTTGTTGTCCTTAAGCCATTTTGCCAACTTTGGAAGTATGCTTGGAGTCATTGTCCATTTGGAAGACCCATTTGCGACCAAGCTTTAACTTCCTGACTGATGTCTTGATATGTTGCTTCAATATATCCACATAATTTTCCTCCCTCATGATGCCATCTATATTGTGAAGTGCACCAGCCCCTTCTGCAGCAAAGCACCCCCACAACATGATGCTGCCACCCCCGTGCTTCACAGTCGGGATGGCTTGCAAGCCTCCCCCTTCTTCCTCCAAACATAACGATGGTCATTATGGCCAAACAGTTCTATTTTTGTTTCATCAGACCAGAGGACATTTCTCCAAAAAGTACGATCTTTGTCCACAAGTGCAGTTGCAAACTGTAGTCTGGCTTTTTTATGGTGGTTTTGGAGCAGTGGCTTCTTCCTTGCTGATCGGCCTTTCAGGTTATGTGGATATAGGGCTTGTTTTACTGTGGATATAGATACTTTTGTACCCATTTCCTCCAGCATCTTCACAAGGTTCTTTGCTGTTGTTCTGGGATTGATTTTCACTAATCGCACCGAAGTACGTTCATCTCTAGGAGACAGAACGCGTCTCCTTCCTGAGCGGTGTGACAGCTGCGTGGTCCCATGGTGTTTATACTTTAGTGCTATTGTTTGTCCAGATGAAAATGGTACCTTCCGGAGTTTGGAAATTGCTCCAAAGGATGAACCAGACTTGTAGAGGTCTACATTTTTTTTCTGAGGTCTTGGCTGATTTCTTTTGATTTTCCCATGATGTCAAGCAAAGAGGCACTGAGTTTGAAGGTAGGCCTTGAAATACATCCACAGGTACAACTCCAATTGACTTAAATTAAGTCAATTAGCCTGTCAATTAGATGTCAATCAGAAGCTTCTAAAGCCATGACATCATTTTCTGGAATTTTCCAAGCTGTTTAAAGACACAGTCAACTTAGTGTATGTAAACCGCTTACCCACTGGAATTGTGAAACAGTGAGTTAGTTATAAGTGAAATAATCTGTCTGTAAACAGTTGTTCGAAAAATGACTTCTGTCATGCACAAAGTAGATGTCCTAACCGACTTGCCAAAACTATTGTTTGTACACTAGAAATTGGTGGAGTGGTTGAAAAACTAGTTTTAATGTCTCCAACCTAAGTGTATGTAAACTTCTGACTTCAACTGTATATTTTAATGCAGTTGTCTTGGTTATCATTTGCTTGTTTGTAAGAATTTCAAAGACATTGGCAAATTTGTTCTGAAGTTATCAATAAATATCTTGATTCTATGTTTAGCGGCTATCTTCTGGGTATATCTTCTGGGAAGGGCAAAACAACATCCAATGCACACAGCTGTTCTAGAGTGGTCTGAGGCAGTCGGTAAATAACAAATGAAACTTTGGTAACGATGGTTTTGGGAAGAAGCTCTGACATTTAACGATGCTCCTACGAAGGTTCTAACGATGAAAATAGCCTTAAGATGCTTTTGACAAATCGGGCCCAGATAGCTACAGTGGGGGAAAAAGTATTTGATCCCCTGCTGATTTTGTACGTTTGCCCACTGACAAAGAAAGGATCAGTCTATAATTTTAATGGTAGGTTTATTTGAACAGGGAGAGACAGAATAACAACAGAAATATCCAGAATCCCTCATTAAAATGCAAATAATTTTATAATATTTTTGACATGCGTTTTTCTGGATTTGTTTGTTGTTATTCTGTCTCTCACTGTACAAATAAACCTACCATTAAAATTATAGACTGATCATTTCTTTGTAAGTGGGCAAACGTACAAAATCAGCAGGGGATCAAATACTTTTTCCCCCCACTGTATGTAGCAAGTAAACAGTAATAGTCTTTACACAGGAATCGTATTTCTCTTTCTTTGCCAGAGGTAGCCTACTCAAGGCTTTACCAATCACTAAGAGTGCTATCTGTATTATTAAGGCCAGGATTCAATCCATTTCAAATTAATTTTCTGATTGAGCCAACATCTGCTGCGTTTTACCGTGAATGCAATCTCCTTGAACATGGTAACATTGCCTTTAAAAGCTGTATTTCCAACAACCCCCGACCGGATTAAATCCCGGCCTTACACTGGCTGCTATAAATGGCTAGGTAATGCTTGCCACCGGAACTAGATAAGTGTTTGCTCTCAGTAAAGCTAACCATCTAGGACATGACAAAACAGAAGCTAGTATGAAAACTTAGCTAGCTACCAAATGAAACTGGATGCTGTGGGCAGGTAAGCATACATGGCTACAATAGCCAGGACAACTATATACTGTAGACTACATGCACGTTTCTATTGTGAAACTATTACTGTATGCGAAATGGCACCTGACTTCTCTCGGGACTGTTTTCCACTGAGGTATAATAACAACTGGACGCTGCGTCCGAGATGTCCACCTGTTGTTTTCAAGGTAATCTACTCACGTTCGCAATGGCGATTGATTCATGGACTGTCTACAGTGCATTCGGAAAGTTTTCAGACCCTTGATGTTTTCCACATTTTGTTACGTTACAGCCTTATTCTAAAATTGCTTAAATTATTGTCCCTCTTCATCAATCTACACACAACACCAGATAATGACAAAGAGAAAACAGGTTTTTTGATTTTTTTGCAAATGTATTAAAAATAAACAGAAATACCTTATTTACATGAGAATTCAGACCCTTTGCTATGAGACTCAAAGTTGAGCTCAGGTGCATCATGTTTCCATTGATCATCCTTGAGATGTTTCTACAACTTGATTGGAGTCCACAAGTTTTAAATTCAATTGATTGGACATGATTTGGAAAGGCACAAACCTGTCTATATAAGGTCCCACAGTTGACAGTGCATGACAGAGCAAAAACCAAGCCCTAAGGTTGAAGGAATTGTCCGTAGAGCTCCGAGACAGGATTGTGTTGAGGCACAGATCTGGGGAAGGGTACCAAAAATGTCTGCAGCATTGAAGGTCCCCAAGAACACAGTGGCTTCCATCATTCTTATATGGAAGAAGTTTGGAACCACCAAGACTCTTCCTAGAACTGGCCGCCTGGCCAAACTGAGCAATCGGGTGAGAAGGGCCTTGGTCAGGGAGGTGACCAAGAACCCGATGTTCACTCTGACAGACTTACAGATTTCCTCTGTGGAGATGGGAGAAACTTCCAGAAAGACAACCATCTCTGCAGCCCTCCACAAATCAGGCCTTTATGGTAGAGTGGCCAGACAGAAGCCACTCCTCAGTAAAAGGCACATGACAGCCCGCTTGGAATTTGCCAAAAGGCACCTAAAGACTCAGACCATGAGAAACAAGATTATCTTTTCTGATGAAACCAAGATTAAACTCTTTGGCCTGAATGCCAAGCGTTACATCTGGAGGAACCCTGGCACCATCCCTACGGTGAAGCACGGTGGTGGCAGCATCATGCTGTGGGGATGTTTTTCAGCGGCGGGGACTGGGAGACTAGTCAGGATAGAGGGAAAGATGAATGGAGCAATGTACAGAGATACTTGATGAAAACCTGCTCCAGAGCGCTCAGGACCTCAGACTGGGGTTCACCTTCCAACAGGACAACAGCCCTAAGCACACAGCCAAGACAACATAGGAGTGGCTTTGTTACTTGCCTCTGAATTTCCTTGAGTAGCCGAACCAAAGGCCAGACTTGAACCCGATCAAACGTCTCTGGAGAGAACTGAAAATAGCTATGCAGCGACGCTCCCCATCCGACCTGACAGAGCTTGAGAGGATTTGCGGCGAAGAATGGGAGAAACTCCCCAAATACAGGTGTGCCAAGCTTGTAGTGTCATACCCAAGAGGACTCAAAGCTGTAATCGCTGCCAAAGGTGCTTCAACAAAGTACTCAGTAAAGGGTCTGAATACTAATGTAAATGTGAAATTTCTGTTCTTTTTTTTAATACATTTCCAAAAATGTCTAAAAACATGTTTTTGCTTAGTCATTATGGGTTATTGTGTCTAGATTGATGAGGGGGGGAAATGATTTAATCAATTTTAGAATAAGGCTGTAAAAATGTGGACAAAGTCAAGGGGTCCGAATACCTTCTGAATGCACTTTCTGAATGCATCTGGGTTGCATTCGGTTTATACGGACCAACATCACATCACACTAGCACTCAGTGCGCACAGGGAGCAGTGCGAGCAGCGATGACGTCATCCAAAAACATGGCAGACATTGGATGTATATAAAATGTTAATATCTTCAGCTGTGAGTGATGAAAAAAAATGGCCTCAGCAACAATTATTTGAATAATTCAATGGATTTTTTTGTGCACAAAGGTGATGACTAAAGTGTCTTATTAGGAACTTTCAAATCTGACTTCTCTATGTGCCCATGCTTGGAAATTCTATTTCTTTCCACACCCCAGCCCAATTCCTCAAAGCTGATTAGTCTGTTAGTGTTTTAGGTAGGTTGTGAGATTGATATTCAATCTCATTTTTACCACTGGGTTACATCTACATAGAAGAAAGTACATTGGATGTGGGCCATCTATTCTATGGCACATAATCATTCACCTCAAATCACTGCAGACTAAAACAACCGTGTTCTATGAGCAACCATTTTGATTTAGATCATAGCATCTCATAAAAAATGACTTATCACCAAACTCCAAATTAGGTTACATATCATTATCAGGCCTGAAAAATGTATAGCCTTAGAGCCAGACCAAAGAAGTGCTGTGTAGGTCAATTCACAGTTCACTGAGCTGGAATGAACTCGCTCACAATTCTCTCTGTTTAAACAGAGTAGACAAAAGCCAGCCTGGGTCAAGCCAGCCAAACAGAGGAAAACGGAGCAGGTAAAGAAACAGAGAGAGAGTGGGATGAGAGAGAGGGACGAGACAGAGAGGTGAATGACTATATTTGAATCCTCTTTTCAATATTTGTTCAATAGAATGTATGCTTTACTGTAGGCCTACACCTGTTTTGCATACTCACAAGATAACAAGAATAATGTATTACATTATACAGAATAATCTCAAAGTGCTTAATTTTTTGAACAAAAATATACAAATATTAACAAAATATACAAAAAACAAATAAAAAATGGACACATCAATCTATAAATCTGCAAGGTGCAATCAGTGACTGTATGCCAATTGTTTTTGGGGGGTTTCCACAATCGTTGATGGCGTGCAGCATGTAGATTTGCACAAAATGTCAGTGAGCATTACAGAAATATCCCCCTGCTGTACTCTCCTACACGGGTACTCCCACTCCCTCCTGTGAGAATGCAATGTTCTGGGACTACCACACAAATGTGGAATATTTTGGAAATATCTCTAGGACCTAGGAGGAGGTGCTCTAAATTCCATACTAAAAGTTTCCCTGTTAAATTGGAGGGAACACTTCTCCAATCAGAACATCCTGGAGAGGTAACTGTGAGACAACAGCAAGAGTCAATAGACAGCTCTGAGCAACGTCAGTAAAAAAGAGGCTAATCATTCCAACTCATTGTATTTCATCATTGTCATTCCTTGTTACTTTGCTCTTTGATCAGACGAGACTATGGGATATATTTCATTTACAGTCGTTTGCTCATGAAAAGGCGGGTATATAGATCATGAGAAAGCAGAAGAGGTAATTGAAGCAATTTTAGCGCTTCACTTTTAAAGTAGGCTCTTATGGGGAGAATGGAGGACAGCTGACACAATGAGACTGCCTGTCCTCCGCTGAGAACTGTGTTCAGAGAAATAAAGAGTTAGATGGACAAGACACTGATGTGGCATCAGATCTGAGGAGCAATAAGACTTAAGCCAAAGGGCTGGCCACCATTTGAACACAATCTGTCCCCACCAATCTGTTCGATAGTCAAACATTTTTCAAGGACCTGAAGTGTGTGGGTGTGCATGCATAGTTGCAGTATCTGGGTTTCAGGGTGTTTGTGCAGGCTTTAGGACACCATTTCTGTGCTCAATGCATGGTGTGTGCAGGGGCCATGAGTGGTTTTGGTGGCAGATGTAGGTATTGCCTGAAAAGAAACACAGCTTTTACTCAGTCAAATTGCACACCAAAAAATCCAGGAAAGCTCAGTCTTGAGCAGCACCACAATATATACATGCAAAGGAATGGAATAGCTGAATAAAAATGAAAGAAGTACCTAAATAAAACATTGAAGAGGGCAAGCTAAATTTGTCATCCCTTACTTGCCTGCACAATCATTTGGCCAAGCAGGGGAGGGGGGCTTTAGGGATGCTGTCTCTTTTCATCTCAGTTGTGGGGATGGAGAGGGAGCAGGAGAACCTCCCTGACTAGACACCTATCCTCTCACTGAGGTGTTTGAACTCATCTCAAATGACAGGATCAGCTGAGAAGGTGAAAAAGCAATCCCCGCGAGCAGCATGCACTGATTTCACACGCGGACTGAGGTGGTGGTGCCTTCTGTTTCAAGTATCAAGGCTTTGAGCATCCTGTCATATCTTCACATTCAAACTGAGAGTAAAGTTGAACTTTCCATATGAGGCTGCCTAGCAATTCGACAAAGTGGAAATTAGATCAAGCAAAGCTTGAGCCCTTCTATGTTTTGGAGCTGCCTGCACTGGAATGGACTCTTCTAGTAGTTATTGCGTTATTCATAGGCTTAAATATGCAATGCTTGCAATATAATCTCGTGGAAAATAAGATGGCATGAACATCTGTAAGGGGTGATCAAGAGTGTGACAACCCAAAGCTTTAAGGAAATAACATGTTGCCTGCTTTTCTCCAAGACATCACAGCAATAGGGATATGGGTCTCTATTTTTAGACACCAATGTTCCGACCATAAATTAACAACTTGCTCCTAAATGTGATCTGATAGTGTGCATTGCACCTGATCTAGAGTAGCCTACATCGCTGGAGAACATGGAATGCCGTTTACCTTATTCATTTTCCTCAAGGGTTGCAAAGTGATGAGAGGTTTGCCGTATGCTCTCCTAGAAAGCGACATGGGAGACATATAACTTTTGCACAATGGAATCCAGAACACTTTTATCTGCTAATAGAGGTCGCTACTCCTGTGAGACTTTATGTCGTTTTTTTTGTCTTTGAAATATAATTTCACAGCAATTGTCTCTGTAAATTACAAGTTGAGGAAAAGTGTGGACAAAAATAACTCCGACTAAATCCTTTCAAAAAATAATAATTTCATCCTTTCGAGACCAAATCTCCTGGGCTTTTATGGGAATTAAACACTCCTCCCGCTGTATGCTGCTCAGGGGGAAAATGGCGGAGTCTGAGAGCACTGAGGTAGGTGTGCAATCTTCGATTCATTCATAGGCAAAGCTACACATCAACGTGAGTGATGAATAGTCCACTGCGCTGTTATTGTCAGGTTAATTTCTCATTTCAAGCATGGAAAGCACTGGGCGCACAAGTGTATGCTGGTACCTCTGCAATATATGTGTTGGTACTCTTTGGGTCCACTTTTGTGCAACATAGACTATGCCCTGTAAAATGTCTATACCAAATGGCATGCTTCACTCATACAATATTTTTATCCTAAGCATACAGTGACTTCAAACTGTCCATTGACCATTAGTTGAGTTCCGTAAACGTAATTGATTCGTGTGACACTCTGTTTAATAGGAGCTACCCTAATGATAGCCTACTCGTGTTTGCCACTAATTATTTTGGCTTGTTCGTAATCCAGAGAAAGGTTGCACTCGGTCAGTCACAGGTAAAGATTCAGAGAAACGTGATTTAAGGCGCGAAGCCCGCGTTTCTAGCTGGTGCGCTGTCCTTGGTCCTGTAGCAACCTCAAACTGGAACGGCTGTCTTGGCTTGCTCCCTTGAGTGGATCATCCGGGGAAACGCATAGCCGCGGTTTGAAGGGGTGCTGAGGGTGCTGCAGCACCCCCTGATAAATCACAATAAAAAACGAATTGATATACATTTTAAACATCCCACCAAATTACTGCACTAGGCCTTTACTACTCCCTGCATGAGCAGAGAGAGGAGAACAATTCTCATCAGCAGAACCGGGGGTTTACTTTAGATGTAGTTAACATGAGAATTGTAGCATTCTATGCTTGAGAGTAAAAGTTTGAGGAACAGAAGATAGGTGGTAAAAAATGATTACTGTGGTACCCATATAGTTTTAATACACTTTTTTTCTTGTCTCTGTGTTTGTTTTTGCCCATCCTGTTTGTCCATCTGTGAAAGTAATGTTTGTTGCCATGTATCTTTCTGCTTACCCAGTATGTGAATAGAACAGGTTATTCTGTGTGAATGGAGCCAGTGATTGGAGCTGCCTGTTGCTCCACCCCCTGTTGACAGACCATCCTCATTACTAGGCAAAACAAGGACAAAGACAAAGTTGCACAGTCAGAGTGGCTGCCGAGCACAAGACTGAGGAGAAGGACTGACTCTCTTTAACAAGGCCAGATCAATATCACTGATAGCCATGAGAGTGAAATGTAAATCTTAAGATATATGTGCACCAGGGAACAGAACATGACATGGATTGAGTTGAATGCTCAAATTCGTTTTTCCCCTTTTTCCGCTCTTGATAATATGTCTGGAAGGGAAGGAAATCCTCGATCCTTTTTCTTCCGCTGAGCTATGGGCTGATCAGACAGGCTTCTGTCTGTGCTCTCCCAGCAGGCATTAAAGGTGACGATCAGAGTTTTACAGGCACACATTCTTTGTAGAATTCTGTATCTTCTGCTTTCCTCAGACAGACTGACAGACAGACATCCTGTCAATACTGTTAGTGTTGTCTCTAGACAAATACGCTTGGTCCACTCACCTCTGGGGCTCCATGGGAAAGCCAGTGACCGTTGAAAGAACAAATGAGAGAGGAAAATAGCAAAGAATATAAACTGCTGCAAGATCTGTTCTTCCCACAGATTGTGAGGTGAATGCAAAGAATATTGTGCTAACACAAAATCAATTCATTGGGTTTTACAGTTTTAGCATCATACAGTATGTCCTTCGCCCACTGTTTCTCTGTAGAAGACCTGACTTTTAGAAATCTGCTCCCGCCCCATGATGTCTTTATTGTGTGTTACCATTCTCTAATATCCCTTAGCAACAGCAGCAGCCACAGCCAATCCGCATCATCCAATCTCAGCGCGTGCAGCCCACCTCGCTGCCCAAGCCTGTGCCCTCCGTCCACCATGTCCCGCGGCCGCCCCATGCAGCCCACGCTGCCTCCCTGCCTAGCTGCCCTGGCCGGGGGAAGATGGCCAAGTTCCTCAACCCTGAGGAGATGACCTCCAGGGACTACTACTTTGACTCCTACGCCCACTTTGGAATCCATGAGGTAGGGCTGCCCAGGGGCTGTATGCATCAAGCCTCTCAAACTTAAAGTAGTAATGCTGATCTAGGATCAGCATAAGATTAGACGGGGGGGGGGGGGGGGGGGGGGGTCTTGATTTTAGATGAGCCCTCATACTATTTTTTATTATTACTATTAGTATCATCATTATAATTATTAGTATCATTAGTATTATTATTATTAGTAGTATTATTAGTATCATTATTTGTAGTAGTATTATTATTAATAGTAGTAGTATCATCATTATAATTAGTATCAGTAGTATTATATATATATTTTTTAATTATTATTATTAGTCTCATTATTATTATTAGTAGTAGTATTAGTTGTATTATTATTAGTAGTAGTATTATTAGTATTATTATTATTAGTAGTAGTAGTAGTATAATTATTATTATCATTATTATCATTATTATTATTATTATCATTATTATTATTTTTATTATCATTAGTATTATTATTATTAGTATTGTTATTATTAGTATTATTATTAGTATCATTGGTATTAGTAGTAGTAGTAGTAGTAGTATCATTATAATTATTATTATTGGTAGTATCATTATTATTATTAGTATAATCATTGTTATTATTAGTATCATTATTATTATTAGTAGTAGTAGTAGTATCATTATTAGTAATACTATTATTATTATTATTATTAGTATCATTATTATTATTATTCTACTTTAAGATGCTTTGTAAATATACTCTCAGTTCTTACCAACGGTGTTCTTACATGACTCTATGTAAAGTTAGTTCCACTAAAGGCCAGCCCACATTAGACCACTTCAGAGAACTGCAGCTCCTCCCCAGAGATGTACTGTGTTCCAGCTAGTTCCACTAAAGACAAGCCAACCAGCCTAACACTTCACAGAACTGCAGCTCCTCCCCAGAGATGTCCAACTGTTCCAGGGTATATGGGAGGAGGGTGTCAGAAGGGTAGAGAGCATATTTCAAGTAAGACCTGTGAGATGGGGTTTGTTCTGTGACATTTTTTTAATTTACTAGGTCAGATTGTTTTTTTATAATTTCTGCTCTGTGAATGTTCCTGACAGACAGAGAAAGAGAATGGTTGAATTGACTTAAGAGTAACCCCCCACTGTTTTTCAATGTGGACCAGTGTGTCTGAAATGGAAGGGTGGGATTACAGTGACTGGCGGATTCATATTTAATATACTGTATTTCATCCACTCACACTACACTAAGTCTACGTTCATATTGTCATGGAAGTTAATATGGCTTTGATTGAAAAACACCTTGTTTTTCACCTTGATACACTGTTAGAAGTGGTTTTGACACCTCCCACCCTGATACCAATCATTTGTCACTGAACAGGAGATGCTGAAGGACGAAGTGAGGACGCTCACCTACAGGAACTCCATGTACCACAACAAGCACGCCTTCAAGGACAAGATTGTCCTTGACGTCGGCAGCGGGACCGGCATCCTGTCCATGTTTGCAGCCAAGGCGGGAGCCAAGCACGTGTACGGGGTACGAGAAGCTGCCTCACTCCTTGCTCCCTGTCTGGCCTCGGACTAGAATGTTATCAGGCAGAACCATCATATCCGACAGCATCAGGAAATGCTGGGAAGCCTAGCCCGACAAGCCGTTTGCTCTCCCCAGACCGTGTGCGTGCGTGCGTCCAGTGAGTGTGTGTGCGTGCGAGTGTGTGTACTTGTATCTTTACATGTGTATACATATGCATATGTACAGTTATTTGTTTATGAATGTATGAGTTTGTCATGGTGCAGACTTGGTTTACCTCAGGTGGTTATTTGCTGTCTGCTTGTCAGGCAGGTTGTCTGGATAAGCTCTCTCTATTTTAGAGCTCTCAGATGCTGAGTTGTGGATTGTGAAGCAGAAGTAATTTCCACTCTAGGCATATCTGAAAATGCATGCTGGATTTGGGCCAGTAGCTTGTTGACAACCCTGTGGTTCTCATTTAGTACATTGGTCTTGGAAAGGTTTTTTTGTCTGTTTGTGTAGCTGTGTGTGTGTGTGCGTGCGTGTGCGCGTGCGTGTATATATTTATTGTTCTGGCAATGATCACAAAGAAATGTCATTGGGAGGAAGGATGTTTGACATGCTTTTCACATTTGTATCACAAGTGATATTTTTTGAAAATAATGACAAGTGGCATTTTTAGACCTACAGTGCCTTCGGAAAGTATTCAGACC
The DNA here is from genome assembly GCF_901001165.1 of Salmo trutta. Lineage (NCBI taxonomy): Eukaryota > Metazoa > Chordata > Actinopteri > Salmoniformes > Salmonidae > Salmo > Salmo trutta. The sequence goes on from NC_042973.1 coordinate 42,135,581, forward strand.
CCTTGACTTTTTCCACATTTTGTTATGTTACAGCCTTATTCTAAAATGTATTTTTTTCACCTCATCAATCTACACACAATACCCCATAATAACAAAGCAAAAACAGGTTTTTAGAATTTTTGCTAATTTATTACAAATAAAAAACTGACATTTACATTAGTATTCAGACCCTTTACTCAGTATTTTGTTGAAGCACCTTTGGCAGCAATTACAGCCTTGAGTCTTCTTGGGTATGACGCTTCACGCTTGGCACGCCTGTATTTGGGGAGTTTCTCCCATTCTTCTCTGCAAATCCTCTCAAGCTCTGCCAGGTTGGATGGCGAGCCTTACTGCACAGCTATTTTCATGTCTCTCCGAAGATGTTTGATCGGGTTCAGGTACGGGCTCTGGCTGGGCCACTCAAGGACATTCAGAGACTTGTCCCAAAGCCAATCCTGTGTTGTCTTTGCTGTGTGCTTAGGACCGTTGTTCTGTTGGAAGGTGAAACTTCGCTGTCTGAGGTCCTGAGCGCTCTTGAGCAGGTTTTTATTGAGGTTCTCTCTGTACTTTGCTTCGTTCATCTTTCCCTCGAACCTGACTAGTCTCCCAGTCCCCGCCGCTGAAAACATCCCCACAGCATGATGCTGCCATCACCATGCTTAACCATAGGGATGGTGGCAGGTTTCCACCAGACGTGACGCTTGGCATTCAGGCCAAATAGTTCCATCTTGGTTTTATCAGACCAGAGAATCTTGTTCCTCATGGTCTGAGAGTCTTTAGGTGCCTTTTGGCAAACTCCAAGCGGGCTGTCATCTGCCTTTTACTGAGGAATGGTTTCTGTCTGGCCACTCTACTACCATAAAGGCCTGATTGGTGGAGTGCTGCAGAGATTGTTGTCCTTCTGGAGCTCTGTCAGAGTCACCATCGGGTTCTTGGTCACCTCCCTGGCCAAGGACCTTCTCACCCGATTGCTCAATTTGGCCAGGCGGCCTGCTCTAGGAAGAGTCTTGGTGTTTCCAAACTTCTTCCATATAAGAATGATGGTAGCCACTGTGTTCTTGGGGAGCTTCAATGCTGCAGACATTTATTGGTACCCTTCCCCAGTACCCTTACCCAGTTGCGGAGCTCTACGGAACATTCCTTCGACCTCATGGTTTGGTTTTTGCTCTGACATGTACCGTCAACTGTGGGACCTTATATAGACAGGTGTGTGCCTTTCCAAATCATGTCCAATGAATTGAATTTACCACTGGTGGACTCCAATCAAGGCGTAGAAACATGATGCACCTGAGCTCAATTTCGAGTCTCATACCAAAGGATCTGAATACTTACTGTATGTAAATAAGGTATTTCTGCTTTTTATTTTTAACACATTTGCAAACATTTCTAAAAACCTGTTTGCGTTTTGTCATTATGGGGTATCGTGGGTATATTGCTGAGGATAAAAAAAAAAAGTTAGCCATTTTAGAATAAGGCTGTAACGTAACAAAATGTGGAAAAAGTCAAGGGATCTGAATACTTTCTGAAGGCACTGTATATATACCTCTTGTAAGATCTTATGATCTGTGAACAGTGCATTATGTAGACAAAATCTTATTGCCATTATGTTCCTTATAGTGTGCTCTAACATATGGAGTATGTCTAGATTATGAAATACACATTTTCACAAATGTATTCAAGATTACAAATATGAATATGAATCTCAGAAGTGCCCTTTTCATTATAAGACACATTGTTTGGAACAATATGCTGTACAACTACATCACATTTCCAGAGTGGGCTCTCTGTTAATTCTGAAGTTCTGATACATTTTATGAGCACCAACAACACAGTGAATGGTAAATGGAGTCAATGGATTTGATCTCATGGATGGTCATTCCTTGCAGGGTTTTTCTTGATCAAAATGGGGCTTACAGTACCTTCAGAATGTACAGTGCCTACAGAAAGTACAGTGCCTTAAGAAAGTATTCACACCCCTTGACTTTTTCCACATTTTGTTGTGTAACAGCCAGAATTTAAAATGTATTCAATTGAGATTTTGTGTCACTGGCCTGCACACAATACCCCGTAATGTCAAAGTGGAATTACGTTTTTAGACATTTTTAGAAATTAATTAAAAATTAAAAAGCTGAAATGTCTTAAGTCAATAAGTATTCAATCCCTTTGTTATGGCAAGTCTAAATAAGTTCAGGAGTAAACATGTGCATAACAAGTCACATGATAGGTTTTATTGACTCACTCTGTGTGTGTTAAACATGATTTTTGAATGACTACCTCATCTCTGCACCCCACACATACAATTTTCTGTAAGGTCCCTGAGTGGAGCAGAGAATTTCAAACACAGATTCCACCACAAAGACAAGGGAGGTTTTGCAATCCCTCGCAAAGAAGGGCACCTATTGGTAGATGGGTAAAAAAATTAAAAAGCAGAAATTGAATATCCGTTTGAGCATGGTGAAGTTATTAATTAGACTTGGGATGGTGTCTCAGTACACCCAGTCCCTACAAAGATACAGGCATCCTTCCTAACTCAGTTGTTGGAGAGGATTTCACCATGAGGCCAATGGTGACTTTAAAACAGTTACAAAGTTTAATGGCTGTGATAGGAGGATGGACTGAGGATGGATCAACAACATTGTAGTTACTCCCCAATACTAACATAAATGACAGAATGAAAATAAGGAAGCCTGTACAGAATACAATTATTCCAAAACATGCATACAGTTTGCAATAAGGAACTAAAGTAAAACAAAGAAATTCACTTTATGTTCTGAATACAAAACAAATCCAACACAACACATCACAGTGTACCACTCTTCATATTTTCCAGCATGGTGGTGGCTGCATCATGTTATGGGTATGCTTGTCATCGGCAAGGACTAAGAAGTTTTTGAGATAAAAATAAATGAAATAGAGCTAAGCACAGGCAAACCCTAGAAGAAAACATGGTTCAGTCTGCTTTCAACAGATACTGGGAGATAAATTCACCTTTCAACATTAAAATAACTTGAAACACAAAGCCAAATATGTACTGGAGTTGCTTAGCAAGACGACATTGAATTTTCCTGAATGGCCTTGTTACGGTTTTGACTTAAATCGGTTTGAAAATCTATGGCAAGACTTGAAAATGGCTGTCTACCAATGATCAATAACCAACTTGACAGAGTTTGAAGAATATTTGAAAGAATAATAAGAATAATAAAGTTATTATAACATGTATTGACTCAGGGGTGTGAATACTTATGTAAAAGTGATGCTTCTGTATTTCATTTTCTATAAAATTGCAAATAATTTTAAAAACATGTTTTCACTTTGTCATTATGGGGCATTGTGTGTAGATGGGTGAGAAAAAACATATATTTAATCCATTTTGAATTCAGGCTGTAACACAACAAATGTGGAATAAGTCAACCGGTATGAATACTTTCTGAAGGCACTGTATCTAGATGAGACAACTACATATCAGCATCAAATATACAGGATACCAACATTCAATTTCAGGTAAATAATTAATAAATAGCGTTTTGCAAGAAAAACATTTTAATTCACACCTAAAATCTATTAATAAAACATCTGAGAGCAGTAATATTTTACACCCACATGATAAGCAATAATTTCTGATGACAAAACACAAATGTGAAAATTTGGTCGATATAGCGTTTTGGAAATAAACTCTAAATGTAAAAAGCATGTCAAACATCCTTCCTCCTAATGAAGTTTCTACGCTGGCGTGGAATCGCCCAGTGGTTCAACTACGCTATGTGCAATTACACTGAGTGTACAAAATATTAGGAACCCCTGCTCTTTCCATGACATAGACTTACCAGATGAAAGTTATCATCCCTTATTGATGTCACCTTCACCTTAAATCCACTTCAAGTTAAAGACGATTTTAAAGCTTTGAGACAACTAAGACATGGATTGTGTATTTGTGCCATTCAGAGGGTGAATGGGCCAGACAAAAGATTTGAGTGCCTTTGAACGGGGTATGGTAGTAGGTGCCAGGCGCACCGGTTTGAGTGTATCAAGAACTCCTATTCTGCTGTCAAGACCAGCAATGCCATGTATGTCAAGAATGGTCCACTTCCCAAAGGACATCCAGCCAACTTGACACCACTGTGGGAAGCATTGGAGTCAACATGGGCCAGCATCCCTGTGGAACTCTTTCGACACCAGAATACATGCACCTGATGAATTGAGGCTGTTCTGAGGGCGTGTGCGTGTGTGTGTGTGTGTGTGTGTGTTTGTGTGTGTGTGTGTGTGTGTGTGTGTGTGTGTGTGTGTGTGTGTGTGTGTGTGTGTGTGTGTGTGTGTGTGTGTGTGTGTGTGTGTGTGTGTGTGTGTGTGTGTGTGTCTGGATCATCTGGTCAAATTACTGTTCTTCCAATACCAATACCGTGCAACACTTAGTTGAACAGTCTGCATGCAGATATTTGCCTGCCTTTAAGCCAACCTTGTGAAATGTATTCCTTAGAGGTAGCTATGTGACAATTGGAGACTGTCTCCAGGGAGGAGGAGCTATGTGACTGCCTGTGGGTGAGAGATAGATTGATGCGTTCTGGCACCACTGGGAGCTGGGAGGCAATGTGAGGGGCATACAGATCTCTGTGGGTGAGAGCGCCCACTCAGGCATGGCACTGAAGGTAGGTGCTGGATCTGTCACTGTCTTCGGGCAAGGGGAGAAATCAGTGCCAATTAGTGTGAGCTGACACACACACACGCGCACACACACACACACTCATAGGCTACAAATCAAATCAAATCAAATGTATTTATATAGCCCTTCTTACATCAGCTGATATCTCAAAGTGCTGTACAGAAACCCAGCCTAAAACCCCAAACAGCAAGTAATGCAGGTGTAGAAGCACGGTGGCTAGGAAAAACTCCCTAGAAAGGCCAAAACCTCGGAAGAAACCTAGAGAGGAACCAGGATATGAGTGGTGGTCAGTCCTCTTCTGGCTGTGCCAGGTGGAGATTATAACAGAACATGGCCAAGATGTTCAAACATTCATAGATGACCAGCAGGGTCAGATAATAATAATCACAGTAGTTGTTGAAGGTGCAACAAGTCAGCACCTCAAGAGTAAATGTCAGTTGGCTTTTCATAGCCGATCGTTGAGAGTATCTCTACCGCTCCTGCTGTCTCTAGAGAGTTGAAAACAGCAGGTCTGGGACAGGTAGCACGTCCGGTGAACAGGTCAGGGTTCCATAGCCGCAGGCAGAACAGTTGAAACTGGAGCAGCAGCACGGCCAGGTGGACTGGGGACAGCAAGGAGTCATCATGCCAGGTTGTCCTGAGGCATGGTCCAAGGGCTCAGGTCCTCCGAGAGAGAGAAAGAAAGAAAGAGAGAATTAGAGAGAGCATACTTAAATTCACACAGGACACCGGATAAGACATGAGAAATACTCCAGATATAACAGACTGACCCTAGCCCCCCGACACAAAAACTACTGCAGCATAAATACTGGAGGCTGAGACAGGAAGGGTCAGGAGACACTGTGGCCCCATCCGATGATACCCCCGGACAGGGCCAAAAGGCAGGATATAACCCCACCCACTTTGCCAAAGCACAGCCCCCACACCATTTGAGGGATATCTTCAACCACCAACTTACCATCCTGAGACAAGGCCGAGTATAGCCCACAAAGATCTCCGCCACGGCACAACCCAAGGGGGGGCGCCAACCCAGACAGGAAGACCACGTCAGTGACTCAACCCACTCAAGTGACGCCCCCCTCCTAGGGACGGCATGGACGAACACCAGTAAGCCAGTGACTTAGCCCCTGTAATAGGGTTAGAGGCAGAGAATCCCAGTGGAGAGAGGGGAACCGGCCAGGCAGAGACAGCAAGGGCGGTTCATTGCTCCAGAGCCTTTCCGTTCACCTTCACTCTCCTGGGCTAGACTACACTCAATCATAGGACCTACTGAAGAGATGAGTCTTCAGTAAAGACTTAAAGGTTGAGACCGAGTCTGCGTCTCTCACATGGGTAGGCAGACCATTCCATAAAAATGGAGCTCGATGGAAGAAAGCCCTGCCTCCAGCTGTTTGCTTAGAAATTGTAGGGACAGTTAGGAGGCCTGCGTCTTGTGACCGTAGCGTACGTGTAGGTATGTACGGCAGGACCAAATCGGAAAGATAGGTAGGAGCAAGCCCATGTAATGCTTTGTAGGTTAGCAGTAAAACCTTGAAATCAGCCCTTGCCTTAATAGGAAGCCAGTGTAGGGAGGCTAGCACTGGAGTAATATGATAATTTTTTTTGGTTCTAGTCAGGATTCTAGCAGCCGTATTTAGCACTAACTGAAGTTTATTTAGTGCTTTATCCGGGTAGCCGGAAAGTAGAGCATTGCAGTAGTCCAACCTAGAAGTAACAAAAGCATGGATACATTTTTCAGCATAATTTTTGGACAGAAAGTTTCTGATTTTTGCAATGTTACGTAGATGGAAAAAAGCTGTCCTTGAAACAGTCTTGATATGTTCTTCAAATGAGAGATCAGGGTCCAGAGTAATGCCAAGTGTCACGCCCTGACCTAAGAGAGCTGTTTTTTCTCTGTTTAGTTAGGTCAGTGTGTGATATGGGGTGGGCATTCTATGTGTTGTGTGTCTATGTTTTGGCCGGGTATGGTTTCCAATCAAAGGCAGCTGTCTATCGTTGTCTCTGATTGGGAGCCATACTTAGGCAGCCCTTTTCCACCTGGTTTGTGTGGGTAGTTGTTTTCTGTTTCGTTAATGTAACCTAACAGAACTGTTGGCTGTCATTTTGTTTCTTTTGTCAAAGTGTTCGTTTTCACTCAAATACAATTATGAGCACTCAACACGCTGCGCCTTGGTCCCCTCTATACGACGCCCGTTACACCGAGGTCCTTCACAGTTTTATTTGAGACGACTGTACAACCATCCAAATTAATTGTCAGATTCAACAGAAGATCTCTTTGTTTCTTGGGACCTAGAACAAGCATCTCTGTTTTGTCCGAGTTTAAAAGTAGAAAGTTTGCAGCCATCCACTTCCTTATGTCTGAAACACAGGCTTCTCGCGAGGGCAATTTTGGGGCTTCACCATGTTTCATTGAAATGTACAGCTGTGTGTCATCCGCATAGCGGTGAAATTTAAAATTATGTTTTCGAATGACATCCCCAAGAGGTAAAATATATAGTGAAAACAATAGTGGTCCTAAAACGGAACCTTGAGGAACACCAAAATTTACAGTTGATTTGTCAGAGGACAAACCATTCACAGAGACAAACTGATATCTTTCGGACAGATAAGATCTAAACCAGACCAGAACTTGTCCGTGTAGACCAATTTGGGTGTCCAATCTCTCCAAAAGAATGTGGTGATCGATGGTATCAAAAGCAGCACTAAGATCTAGGAACACGAGGACAGATGAAGAGCCTTGGTCTGACACCATTAAAAGGTAATTTACCACCTTCACAAGTGCAGTCTCAGTGCTATGATGGGGTCTAAAACCAGACTGACGCGTTTCGTATACATTGTTTGTCATTAGGAAGGCAGTGAGTTGCTGCGCAACAGCTTTTTCAAAAGTTTTTGAGAGGAATGGAAGATTCGATATAGGCCGATAGTTTTTTATATTTTCTGGGTCAAGATTTGGCTTTTTCAAGAGAGGCTTTATTACTGCCACTTTTAGTGAGTTTGGTACACATCCGGTGGATAGAGAGCCGTTTATTATGTTCAACATAGGAGGGCCAAGCACAGGAAGCAGCTCTTTCAGTAGTTTAGTTGGAATAGGGTCCAGTATGCAGCTTGAAGGTTTAGAGGCCATGATTATTTTCAACATTGTGTCAAGAGATATAGTACTAAAACACTTTAGTGTCTCCCTTGATCCTAGGTCCTTCCAGAGTTGTGCAGACTCAGGACAACGGAGCTTTGGAGGAATACGCAGATTTAAAGAGGAGTCCGTAATTTGCTTTCTAATGATCATGATCTTTTCCTCAAAGAAGGTCATGAATTTATTACTGCTGAAGTGAAAGCCATCCTCTCTTGGGGAATGCTGCTTTTTAGTTAGCTTTGCGACAGTATCAAAAAGATATTTCGGATTGTTCTTATTTTCCTCAATTAAGTTGGAAAAATAGGATGATCGAGCAGCAGTGAGGGCTACACATTATCGATGGCATTCTCTCCTCTACATGCCATTGTACAGCAGGCCAGGACTGGGGGAACAGATGTGTGTGGCCAGTGGTGGCAGGCTGGCAGCTGACTGATTACCATGGGCACTGCTACTAATGGGTTGTAGAGGTCCAGCTGTGCCCAGGTTGACAGCTCCAGAACAGCAATGCACGGAGAAGGCAAGCCACAGCTGGGTCCTTCTACCCCGGCTTTACCAAGGGCTCCAGCATTAGCCAGCTTCACCCTGTCGCCCTGTCCTCTCTGTTTTCCAGAGAATAAATGGGTGGTGTAGAGCATGAATCACCTCGTACAGCTCAGAGATACTTGCAGGGTTGGGGAGTAACTGATTACATGTCTTCTATTACATATAAACTGGTTACAGAAAAAACTGTAATAAATTACATTACCAGCAGAAATATTGTAATGAGATTAAAGATACTTTTGAAAAACAAGATGATTACTTCCTGGATTACTTTTAAACTCAGAAAGGATGTTTGCAAAAAGTACATTATGACAACTTTCTGTTTTCTCAATGACATTCAATTCAGCATTGAAAAACGGTGCAAGTTTAAGTTTGTTCCAGCTGAGCGAGTCTGACCACATGTCAGAGACCACTATGACGACACACCACATGCGTTTGATGGATCCTTTTTGTCTTCTTCTAATGCCTCTTAAGGGGAAAGTAATTCAAAAGTTACTGAAAGTAATCAGATTACATAACTGAGTTTGGGTAATCCAAAAGTTACATTGCTGACTACAATTTTGGACAGGTAACTAGTAACTGTAACAGATTACATTTAGAAAGTAACCTACCTTACCCTGGATACAAGCCCATAGTGGGAGTAGAAGTCTATAACTGCAGAATCCGGACACTTTCAAGGTTTAATATTGATCGGTATTTATTTTAATTATTTTTTATTTTATTTTTTATTTCACCTTTATTTAACCAGGTAGGCTAGTTGAGAACAAGTTCTCATTTAAAACTGTGACCTGGCCAAGATAAAGCAAAGCAGTGCGTCACAAACAACAACACAGATTTTCACATGGAATAAACAAACATACAGTCAAAATACAATAGAAAAAGTCTATATACAGTGTGTTCAAATGAGGTAGGATGAGGGAGGTAAGGCAATAAATAGGCCACAGTGGCAAAATAATTACAATATGGCAATTAAAGACTGGAGTGATAGATGTGAAGAAGATGAATGTGCAAGTAGAGATACTGGGGTGCAACGGATCAAAATAAAATAACAGTATGGGGATGAGGTAGTTGGATGGGCTATTTACAGATGAGCTATGTACAGGTGCAGTGATCTGTGAGCTGCTCTGACAGCTGGTGCTTAAAGTTAGTGAGGGAGATATGAGTCTCCAGCTTCAGTGATTTTTGCAGTTCGTTCCAGTCATTGGCAGCAGAGAACTGGAAGGAAAGGCGGCCAAAGTAGGAATTGGCTTTGGGGGTGACCAGTGAAATATACCTGCTGGAGCGCGTGCTACCGGTGGGTGCTGCTATGGTGACCAGTGAGCTGAGATAAGGCGGGGCTTTACCGAGCACAGTAGGTTTGGCGACGAATATGAAGCGAGGGCCAGCCAACGAGAGCATACAGGTCGCAGTGGTGGGTGGTATATGGGGCTTTGGTGACAAAACGGATGGCACTGTGATAGACTGCATCCAATTTGCTGAGTAGGGTATTGGAGGCTATTTTGTAAATGACATCACCGAAGTCGAGGATCAGTAGGATAGTCAGTTTTACGAGGGTATGTTTGGCAGCATGAGGGAAATATGCTTTGTTCGAAATAGGAAGCCGATTATAGATTTAATTTTGGATTGGAGATGCTTAATGTGAGTCTGTAAGGAGAGTTTACAGTCTAACCAGACACCTAGGTATTTGTAGTTGTCCACATATTCTAAGTCAGAACCGTCCAGAGTAGTGATGCTGGACGGGCGGGCAGGTTTGGGCAGCGATCAGTTGAATAGCATGCATTTCGTTTTACTTGCATTTAAGAGCAGTTGGAGGCCACAGAAGGAGAGTTGTATGGCATTGAAGCTCGTCTGGAGGTTAGTTAGCACAGTGTCTAAAGAAAAGCCAGAAGTATACAGAATGGTGTCATCTGCTTAGGTGGGTCAGAGAATCACCAGCAGCAAGAGTGACATCATTGATGTATACAGCACAGAGAAGTGAGTCGTCCCGAGAACTGAACCTTGAGGCACCCCCATAGAGACTGCCAGAGGCCCGGTCAACAGGCCCTCTGATTTGACACACTGAACTCTATCTGAGAAGTAGTTGGTGAACCAGGCGAGGCAGTCATTTGAGAAACCAAGGCTGCTGAGTCTGCGGATAAGAATGTGGTGATTGACAGTTGAAATCCTTGGCCAGGTCGATGAATACAGCTGCACAGTATTGTCTCTTATCGATGGCGGTTATGATATTGTTTAGGACCTTGAGCGTGGCTGAGGTGCACCCATGACTAGCTCGGAAACCAGATTGCATAGCGGAGAAGGTACGGTGGGATTCGAAATGGTCGCTGATCTGTTTGTTAACTTGGCTTGCGAAAACCTTAGAAAGGCAGGGTTGGATAGATATAGGTCTGTAGCAGTTTGGGTCTAGAGTGTCTCCCCCTTTGAAGAGGGGGATGACCGCGGCAGCTTTCCAATCTTTGGGGATCTCAGACGATATGAAAGAGAGGTTGAACAGGCTAGTAATAGGGGTTGCAACAATTTCGGCGGATAATTTTAGAACGAGAGTGTCCAGATTGTCTAGCCCTGCTGATTTTTTTTGGGTCCAGATATTGTAACTCTTTCAGAACATCAGCTATCTGGATTTGGGTGAAGGAGAAATGGGGGAGGCTTGTGCAAGTTGCTGTGGGGGGTGCTTATTGAAATTCTCATTTATCGTGGATTTATCAGTGGTGACAGTGTTTCCTAGCCTCAGTGCAGTGGGCAGCTGGGAGAAGGTGCTCTTATTCTCCATGGACTTTACAGTGTCCCAGAACTTTTTGGAGTTAGAGCTACAGGATGCAAATTTCTGTTTGAAAAAGCTAGCCTTAGCTTTCCTAACTGCCTGTGTATATTGGTTCCTAACTTCCCTGAAAAGTTGCATATCGCAGGGGCTATTCGATGCTAATGCAGTATGCCACAGGATTTTTTGTGCTGGTCAAGGGCAGTCAGGTCTGGAGTGAACCAAGGGCTATATCTGTTCCTGGTTCTACATTTTTTTGAATGGGGCATGCTTATTTAAGATGGTGAGGAAAGCACTTTTAAAGAATAACCAGGCATCCTCTACTGACGGAATGAGGTCAATATCGTTCCAGGATACCCGGGCCAGGTTGATTAAAAAGGCCTGCTCGCTGAAGTGTTTTAGGGAGCGTTTGACAGTGATGAGGGGTGGTCGTTTGACCGCAGACCCATTACGGACGGTATAACTGTGTCCCTGCTTTATTCCTGTGAAGGCTTTCAATTGAATTCTTTAAAGTTGATAAAGGAGTGCCTTTCTTGTATAAAAACGTCTTTATTGTATAAAAACAAAATTCTTGTCAGTTCAATAAATCAAGCACATTGGATGTGAAGTTGGCGCAGTTGGGCGCTCCTGGTGGGGTTCCAGTCTATGGGCCTCGGGCCCCTAAAGTGTGGCCATTGTGAAATCCAGACAGGACGGCAGAGTACCACTGACATGGGGGGAGCTGCTTTTTCATACAGGCAGAGATCAAGCTGTGCAAATGTGTGTTTGTGTGTGTGTGTGTGTGTGTGTGTGTGTGTGTGTGTGTGTGTGTGTGTGTGTGTGTGTGTGTGTGTGTGTGTGTGTGTGTGTGTGTGTGTGTGTGTGTGTGTGTGTGTGTTCGTGTCAGTGTGCCTTGTGAGTGTGTCTGTGTTAAAGGGAGAGAGAGAGAGAGAGCGAGAGAGAGAAATAAAAGAGAGAGAGCGTGAGTGGGCGACAGGTTCTTCAGGTCCTGCTTCCATTGGGAGGACTGCGGGCAGGCGACTTGTGAGTAACCTCTACTTGGCCCATTACCTGAAGTACGCAGCTCTGACAGCTGGACTGTTAAATTCTTTGTTTCTTTAACTCTACTAAAGAACACTTCAAGTTCTGGACTCCCAGTGCTAACTACCGTCTCAGACCCCATCTGGTTGGACATAGTTAGAGAGTGGCATATTCCACCATTATGATCCAAACATTCTCCACGTGTGATGCACAGTAGTAACTTAAGGCTTTTGTCAGTCCCGTAATGAGTTCAAGCATCTCTTTACTTTGGTGATCAGTGGTATTAGTGTCAAAATGTTTGAAATTATTTTTGTTTTGCTTTTTCCCCAGATTGAATGTTCCAGTATATCGGAATACTCTGAGAAAATCATTAAGTCTAACCACCTGGACAGTGGTAAGAGCTGAAGGTCTTTCTTATTCACTGTGTCTATTCACTATTCTCCTCAGAGATGCAGTACAACAGGGATGTGTGGTAGAGTGTCTGAAAGGGGAGGATTCACCAAGAACATGGGAAGTTGTCCTTCTGTGTGCGATAGGTTCATTTAAAACATAATATGAAAGTAACCTCTATTCTCACTTATCTGTAGTACGGTCATATTTTATAGGGGAACAACAACACATTCATGCAAAACGGTCACTCAGCTATCAAATCAAATCAAATGTATTTATAAAGCCCTTCTTAAATCAGCTGTCACAAAGTGCTGTACAGAAACCCAGCCTAATAACCCAAACAGCAAGCAATGCAGGTGTAGAAGCACGGTGGCTAGGAAAAACTCCCTAGAAAGGCCAGAACCTTGGAAGAAACCTAGAGAGGACCTAGGCTATGAGGGGTGGCCAGTCCTCTTCTGGCCGTGCCAGGTGGAGATTATAACAGAACATGGCCAAGATGTTAAAATGTTCATAGATGACCAGCAAGAAAAATAATCATAATCACAGTGGTTATAGAGGGTGCAACATGTCAGCGCCTCAGGAGTAAATGTCAGTTGGCTTTTCATAGCCGATCATTCAGAGTTTCTCTACCGCTCCTGCTGTCTAGAGAGTTGAAAACAGCAGGTTTAGGACAGGTAGCACGTGAACAGGTCAAGGTTCCATAGCCGCAGGCAGAACAGTTGAAACTGGAGCAGCAGCACAACCAGGTGGACTGGGGACCGCAAGGAGTCATCAGGCCAGGTAGTCCTGAGGCATGGTCCTAGGGCTCAGGTCCTCCGAGAGAGAGAAAGAGAGAAAGAAAGAAAGAAAGAAAGAAAGAAAGAAAGAGAGAAAAATAATTAGAGAGCGCATACTTAAATTCACACAGGACACCGGATAAGACATGAGAAATACTCCAGATAACAGACTGACCCTAGCCCCCCGACACAAACTATTGCAGCATAAATACTGGAGGCTGAGACAGGAGGTGTCGGGAGACACTGTGGTCCTGTCCGACAATACCCCCGGACAGGGCCAAAAGGCAGGATATAACCCCATCCACTCTGCCAAAGCACAGCCCCCACACCACTAGAGAGATATCTTCATCCACCAACTTACCATCCTGAGACAAGGCCGAGTATAGCCCACGAAGATCTCCCCCACAGCACAAACCCAAGGGGGGGCACCAACAGCTAACAGCTTAGCTAACAGCTTAGCTAAGCTGCGATTTAAGCCCTAACAAAATAATAGCAGCATAAACAAAGTGGCACCAGCAAAATAGATGACAAATACTTCCTTTCTTGGAGAAACTGTATTCAATAACTTCCAGTTGGAGAACAAAAGCGATTGTCGCCAACTCATCTCAGCCAGAGTGAGATTCCGCTCGTTTTCTTTAACCTCCAGCTGAACTGATTAAGGGCTGGCTTTGCATAGGGATAGCTGGCACTGGGATACCATAATATATGATGTAATGAGTGCTCACCAGTAAAAGTGTGTCTGAGATCTTTTGTCAGTATGTGACAAATATGCCATGGCCAAATAATAGAGTGACACATCGGTAACACTTTACCTAAAGGGGGTATACATAAGACATTCATAACATATTTATGAAACCAGTCATAACACCTTTGAGTGTGGCAGTATCATTCATTATAATGTGGTACTTACTGTATGTGTAGACAGGGCGCATAATGACTGGAAAGGGGACTTCAAATGTGAAAGAAATCTCATTTCAAGAAGAGGTAAACAATATTCCCAATGCAGTATGTTGCAGTATATTTTAACTTAATTTTGTTTGTCTCAGAGCTGTTTTGCTTCAGAGCCCAGTCTTCAGTCATCATTGTAGAACAAAGTCTGATTGATCTGAATGACAGAAATAGCTTGTTGTGTAAAGAGAATAGAGATGTTGAATCTCTGTGCTGTAGCCAGGGTCACCTAGTTTCCCGTTATACACTAAACTCCTTGCCATTATTGCATTACACTATTTTGGTCTCTACCAGACATCAAACACACTGACAAAGTCAAAGCGTACCCAAAAGCACTTCAGCCCAACTTGAACAAAAAGGGGAATTGACAATCTCAAAAAAGCTTTCCTAACCATAGGATACTTCAACAGGTGACTATGCCAGCAGCATACCACTCTGCATCCCACTGATGGCTTGCCTCTGAAACTAAGCAGGGTAGGTCCTGGTCAGTCCCTGGATGGGAGACCAGATGCTGCTGTAAATGGTGTTGAAATTCCAATCCCAATACCCCAAGGCATTGATGGGAACATTGCCCTGTGTAGGGTGCCGTCTTTCGGATGGGATGTTAAACGGGTGTCCTGACTCTCTGTGGTGACAAAAAATCCCGGTGCTTATTGTAAAAGTAGGGGTGTCATCCCCAGTGTCCTGGCTAAATTCCCAACCTGGCCACATTATCATCCCCCTCATTCCTAATTGGCATATATCACTCCTCACCTGATAGCTGATGTGTAGTGAGCATTCTGGTGCAAATTGATTGCCATGCATCACCCAAGTGGGTGGTACACATTGGAGGTGGATGAGGTGAGCTTCCCCCTTAATTTGCAAAGCGTTTGGGTGTCTAAGAATCGCTATACATGTCCAATCAATTAACTATCCCAGAGAAAAGAAAAGGAGCTCTGCATAGATCTGTGTGTATTCAAACAGACACAGGCTTGCATTTCAGTAAGAGGCTTTCATGAGAGAACGATGGAGTCATTGCTTTGATCAGAGCTAACATGGTTGTGTTTGTGTCATTTGCAAGGACAAGCACACTTACTGTACGGATTCTTTCAGGTAAACGTGTGAAAAAAGACAGATGGTCCTTTTGTTGTTTGTCAACTGTTGCGATACATTTTGGACAGTGCACTAGAGTTGTTTGTCTCGGTGTTAGAGTGATTTGGGATTTAGGGTTAGGGGTAGAGGGTAAGGGTCAGCTGGTATGATTAGAAGGTTTCGGGTAAAGGGTTAGAGCAGGGTTTCCTAAACTCGGTCCTCGGGACCCCAAGGGGTGCACGTTTCCGTTTTTGCCCTATCACTACACAGTTGATTCAAATGATCAAAACTTGATGATTAGTTGATTATTTGAATCAGCTGTGTAGTGCTAAGGAAAAAACAAAACGTGCACCCCATGGGGACCCGAGGACCGAGTTTGGGAAACCCTGGACTAGAGTTATGGTTGATTCAATTCAGCCAATTCAGGAAGTAAACTGAAATGCCAATATCAATTCCAAATTTCCTCATTGCCAACTATGAGAAAAAAATCTGAATTGTAATTTCAGTTTACTTCCTACATTTAAATGGAATTGGGTTAAGGTTTAGGGTTAAGGGTTAAAGATTAGGGTTAAGGTTTAGGGTTAGTGGGTTAGGGTTTAGAAGAGACCGCTATAGCGCCCCCTGCAGGAGCAGTTCACATGGGTGTTCCTGCTGGCCCAAATCATGGGGGACCGGTGGGAAGAGGGCCTTGTTGAAGATGGGCACATGACCCTGGGCACAGTGATCTGGGACAAACACCGACATTACATTGGGGTGAATAATAGACTCACTAGTGAAGCATGCAAGTTACTAGTCAGTATAAGGGTTTGAGTTAAACACTCTTGCCATTTTCTCAACCAGATTCACCTGGAATGCTTTTCCAACAGTCTTGAAGGAGTTCCCACATAAGCTGAGCACTTGTTGGTTGCTTTTCCTTCACTCTGCGGTACAACTCATCCCAAACCATCTCAATTGGGTTGAGGTCGGGTGATTGTGGAAGCCAGGTCATCTGATGCAACACTCCATCACTCTCCTTCTTGGTCAAATAGACCTTACACAACCTGGAGGTGTGTTGGGTCATTGTCCTGTTGAAAAACAAATGATAGTGCCACTAAACGCAAACCAGATGGGATGGCGCATCAATGTAAAATGCTATAGTAGCCATGCTGGTTAAGTGTGCCTTGAATTCTAAATAAATCACCAACAGTGTCACCAGCAAAGCACCCCACACCATCACACCTCCTCCTCCATGCTTCACGGTGGGAACCACACATGCTGAGATCATCCGTTCACCTATTTTGCATCTCACAAAGACACGGCGGTTGGAACCAAAAATCTCACATTTGGACTCATCAGACCAAAGGACAGATTTCCACCAGTCTAATGTCCATTGCTCATGTTTCTTGGCCCAAACAAGTCTATTATTCTTATTGGTGTCCTTTAGTAGTGGTTTCTTGGCAGCAATTCGACCATGAAGGCTGGATTCACACAGTCTCCTCTGAACAGTTGATTTTGAGATATGTCTGTTACTTGAGCTCTGTGAAGCATTTATTTGGTCTGCAATTTCTGAGGCTGGTAACTCTAATGAACTTATCCTCTGCAGCAGAGGTAACTCTGGGGCTCCCTTTCCTGTGGCGGTCCTCATGAGAGTCAGTTTCCTCATAGCGCTTGATGGTTTTTGCAACTGCACTTGAAGAGACTTTCAAAGTTCTTGAAACCATCCACATTGACTGACCTTCATGTCTTAAAGTAGTGATGGACTGTTGTTTCTCTTTGCTTATTTGAGCTGTTCTTGCCATAATATGAACTTGGTCTTTTACCAAATAGGGCTATCTTCTGTATACCAACCCTACCTTGTCACAACACAACTGATTGGCTGAAACGCATTAAGAAGGAATGAAATTCCACAAATTAACTTTTAACAAGGCACACCTGTTAATTAAAATGCATTCCAGGTGACTACCTCATGACGCTGGTTGAGCGAATGCCAAGAGCGTTCAAAGCTGTCATCAAGGCAAAGGGTGGCTACTTTGAAGAATCTCAAATATAATGTTTTTTGGGTGACTACATGGTTCCATATGTGTTATTTCATAGTTTTGATGTCTTCACTATTATTCTACAATGCAGAAAATCATAAATGTGATATGTGATAAATGGCACAAAAGGGTCATGACACGAAAAAAGTGTCAGTCAGTCAGTCAATCGGTCATTCATACTGATGATTTGTTGTGCAGTTTCCCTTACTTTGAACTCAAGCTCCAGCTGTGCTTTTCTGGCCTTGACCTTCTCTTCCTCCTTCCTGGCTTCTTCCTTAGCTTGCCCTTACTGGCAGCTTCATTAAATAGTACCCACAAATCAAAAATCTCAACGTCAACAATGAAGAGGCGACTCCGGGAGGCAGGCCTTCTAGGCAGAGTTCCTCTGTCCAGTGTCTGTGTTCTTTTGCCCATCTTAATCTTTTCTTTTTATTGGCCAGTCTGAGATATGGCTTTTTCTTTGAAACTCTGCCTAGAAGGCCAGCATCCCGGAGTCGCCTCTTCACTGTTAACGTTGAAGCTGCCAGTTGAGGGCTTGTGACGCGTCTGTTTCTCAAACTAGACACTCTAATGTACTTGTCCTCTTGCTCAGTTGTGCACCGGGGCGTCCCACTTCTCTTTCTATTCTGGTTAGAGCCAGTTTGCACTGTTCTGTGAAGGGAGTAGTACACAGCGTTGTACGAGATATTCAGTTTGTTGGCAATTTCTCGCATGGAATAGCCTTCATTTCTCAGAACAAGAATAGACTGATGAGTTTCAGAAGAAAGGTCTTTGTTTCTGGCCATTTTGAGCCTGTAATCAAACCCAAAAATGCTGATGCTCCAGATACTCAACTAGTCTAACGAAGGCCAGTTTTATTGCTTCTTTAATCAGAACAACAGTTTTCAGATGTGCTAACATAATTTTAAAAGGGTTTTCTAATGATCAATTAGCCTTTCAAAATGATAAACTTGGATTAGCTAACACAACGTGCCATTGGAACACAGGAGTGATGGTTGCTGATAATGGGCCTCTATGCCTATGTAGATATTCCATTAAAAATCTGCTGTTTCCAGCTACAATAGTCATTTACAACATGTCTACACTGTATTTCTGACCAATTTGATATTATTTTAATGGACAAAAACAAGGACATTTCAAAGTGACCCCAAACTTTTTAACGGTAGTGTACTTAATGAGTATATACTGCAAACTATATACTATTAGTTAATTTTAGTATACTGTAAACGAACGGTATCCTTTCAGTTGAGTGTGCTAGCGCTTCGCATGTCTACCGGAAGTTGATGCTGTTGCTATGCAACTTCATGCTAGCTTGTTATTGTAAGAAATTACTAGCTAGACATCTTACGACTTCATTAGCAATGTCCATTGAGAATGCACAACGACTATACCACTTAGCTAAGCTAAGAATGACGTGAATAATCAAATCAATAAATGTTTTCCTCCATCTGTATTTGATGTTTCATTATTTGTGTCCAATCCTATCGTAAACCCTAAATGGCTCATCGGCACGCAATGCACTGTATGTGGCTCGAGACAGACATACCACACACAACTATGTAATAGTTAATAGACTGGCAAGTTTGATGTATTAGTATCCACCTAACATTAGGTAGCTAGCTAATATACCGGTACATACAAGCATCTGCTGTAATGATATGCTATGCAGTTTAAGGCTAGTAGTGTAGCTAACAAATAATCAGCCAACATAACATGTAACATAATATATTTGAAAAGTAATTACTTTTTTATTTAATTGCTCAACATTTTCTTAACATTTGTAATAATTAGTTAAAGCAATTAATATTTACATTTTGTATTTACATTTGTATTATCTCTCATTGGACTTTCTTCAAATCTGAAAATGTTGTGAAGCCATGCCCATTTTCTGAAGAATTGCATTATGGGCCCTAAAAGCACAGCAATAGTGTCCACTGCTTGTATATTTCGAAATTTGGCGAATTTAGTATGACATCCGGGAACCTTTGGCATACTAACTATATCCATACTATGACCAATAGTACTCAATAATTTTTTTTTAAAACAGTATAACTTTACACGCATAAAAACTGTGGATGGAAACATGCTTAATGATTAGAATCTTTCTGTATGAATGTATCTTCCCAGCTAGCAAATAATATTCTGAGAACCATGTTTCTTACAGCTTGGGTAGAGCATGTTGTTCTTTGCTTATTTTGCATACAACCTTCCCACAACTTTCTGGATTAAAATAAAATAGAAATTGGTAATGTTCTAGGAATGTTCTCCAACTGGTTGGACATTGGGAATGTTCTCAAATTGTTCAGAACACTTTAAGAAAGTAAGTTGAGACCCCGACTGAGTTAGAAGCTGAGCTTAAGTGATTGTGTTCTGTGCTGTGGTGTTGACCTCCTATGTACTCTTCACATAGACCTAATATGATTTGCTCCATGGTAATGGTGTGTTATGGTATGTCTTGCAGTTATTACTATCTTCAGGGGCAAGGTGGAGGAGGTGGAGCTGCCAGTGGAGAAGGTTGACATCATCATCTCAGAGTGGATGGGCTACTGTCTCTTCTACGAGTCCATGCTCAATACCGTCATCTTTGCAAGGGACAAGTGGCTGGTAGGCTTGTGTGTGTGTGTGTGTGTGTGTGTGTGTGTGTGTGTGTGTGTGTGTGTGTGTGTGTGTGTGTGTGTGTGTGTGTGTGTGCACATGCACTAACCAGACATGCTAGCAGAACGAACAACGCTCAAACCTCACAGACTTAACCAGGGATGAAAACCATAACCTGGCCTGGTGTTTGGTTCTTCTCACATGCAGCACAGCTGATAAATGACATGTCTTGTGTGCAGGATTGATTGCAGGGTCTTTTTTCCTCCCCATATTTTACACAGAAACCCGGCGGTCTGATGTTTCCCGACCGTGCTGCGCTGTATGTGGTGGCTATCGAGGACAGGCAGTACAAGGACTTCAAAATCCACTGTGAGTGTGTCTGTGAGTGTGTATGTTTAGTTGGCCCTGGGCCCTCACATAAGTCCTGCTGCCCCTAACTCGCTCTCTATTCCCAGGGTGGATCTTACCTGGCTTATGTTTCTGCTTCGCTAATAGACCGTGAATGTAGAACAACCATAGTAGCACATGCAAAAAAAAAGACACACACACAAACACACACACACACACACACACACACATTAGTATTGGTGCATTTGAACTTTTCAAAGGCATAAGTGATGATTGATCTGATATTACAAGTCAACAAGCCTCTCCATATCTGTGCTAGCCCACACTAAAGCTCTCCTGGAGGATTTGGTGGAATTGTTCATCTTCATTTCAGCACAGAGACCAGAGAACAGAGCCATGGCAGCAGAACAGAGGACAAGAAGCAGAAGCAATACACGCACCCACTCCACATACACACCGCCACAACTAGGGAATTACACACCATGAGACAGAGCTCCTTAGGCTTACAGAAACCCAGGCCACATGACTGAGCATTGAAGAGAAGTCCAGCTAGTGCTGTTTCGCTCTCTGCGTGTGCAGAGTGATGTTTTAGGGAAAGCTTTGAGAAGAGATAGAAGACGATTGGGGCACATTGTCCATGTTGGGCCCAGTCTGGTTCCAACAAACAGATGCTTATACTGTAGATGCCTTTTGGGAAGGGATGGCATGCTGGATCACTTAGTGCTCTAAAATAATGTTCTGTCATCCTGACAGAAGGGTTGTATTCATTAGGGCATACCATAGCAAAACATTTTGCAACAGAAAATGGAAATTTGCATTTCTTATCGGACAAAATCAGATAGTGCCTTCCTGTTTCAGTCCATTATCTTATGTTTAATGCTTAAGGAATATGACCTACGACTAGACAACTTCAGTTTTAGGGCATGAGAATGCACATCAACAGCTGAGGTGCGACCTTCTCATTATTCCTTCCTCCTCCTGTCGTTAAACTTAAGTGGTTCCACTTTATTGGGACACAATAGAGATGCTTACACACACACTATCCTATCTTAAAGATGCAATTCGGGATCTAAAATTATACAAAAATTTGACAGTCCATCTCTAAGTACTGTGGCCATGCATAATCCATGATCAGTTAGCCTGAGGAGAAAATATATTAGGGAAGAGAAGGAGAATCTCTCTATTTAGCTGGCAAAGTGCAACAGAGTCTAAGGAAGCTGTCTACGCGACCCTATAGAAGGGCAATGAAATACTGTAAATCCGACCTAGAGAGGGAGGAATATAACGTATGTTTCAGAAATGGCCCTCAATTCCCTGTTTAGACCACTACTTTTGACCAGAGTCCTTGGGCCCTGGTCAACTACATAGGGATTAGGGTGCCATATGGGATACATACAATGTACTCCCCCCTCTCTAGGGACGATTTATGTAATAGCCCTTCTTCCACAAAGGTGTTCCATAATGCGCTGTGTTTCCACAGGGTGGGAGAACGTGTATGGCTTTGACATGACCTGCATCCGTAACGTGGCCATGAAGGAGCCCCTGGTGGACATAGTGGACCCCAAACATGTGGTCACCAACTCTTGCCTGATCAAGGTCAGCTTTGTCTTCACGTCGTGTGTGTGTGTGTGTGTGTGTGTGTGTGTGTGTGTGTGTGTGTGTGTGTGTGTGTGTGTGTGTGTGTGTGTGTGTGTGTGTACAGTGGCAAGAAAAATATGTGAACCCTTTGGAATTACCTGGATTTCTGCATAAATGAGTCCTAAAATTTGATCTGATCATCTTAGTCACAACAATAGACAAAGTGTGCTTAAACTAATAACACACAAATTCTTGTATTTTTCTTGTCTATACATCATTTAAACATTCACAGTGTAGGTTGGAATAAGTAGGTGAACCCTTGGATTGTCTCTATGCTTGTCCAAAAGGGGTCCCCCACCCGTCTCTTCTACTGTTGCTCTCCTCTGCTGTTACCCGGCATCCGTCAAACTGTCGTGTAGTCCTGAACAGAACTACAGAGCTCACTCTGCTTCCACTCGCTCTGGAAGATGTTTACTTGTTATTTTGTGATGTCATTCAAAATGTTAAAGTAACATTTCTCTTTACTTATTTGAGCTGGTTTTTGTGACTGGACTTGAAGAAAGATTGACTGACCTTTATGTCTTAAAGTAATGATCGACTGTCGCTTATTTGAGCTGTTCTTGCCATAATATGGACTTGGTCTTTTACCAAATAGGGCTATCTTCTGCATACCAACCCTACATTGTCACAACACAACAGATTGGCTGAAACGCATTATGAAGGAAATAAATTCCACAAATGACCTTTTAACAAGGCACACCTGTTAATTGAAATGCATTCCAGGTGACTACCTCATGAAGCAGGTTGAGAGAATGCCAAGAGTGTGCAAAGCTGTCATCAAGGCAAAGGGTGGCTACTTAAAGAATCTCAAATATAAAATATATTTTGATTTGTTGAACACTTTTTTGGTTACTACACGATTCCATGTGTGTTTTTTCATAGTTTTGATGTCCTCACTATTGTTCTACAATGTAGAAAATAGTAAAAATAAAAACCCCTTGAATGAGTAGGTGTGTTCAAACTCATGACTGGTACTGTATTTATATTCCGGACACTGATATTTTTGGATTTGTGTGTATTGTTAGATATTACTGCACTGTTGGACATAGAAACATAAGCAATTCGCTGCACCTGCGATAACATCTACAAAATTTGTGTACGTGACCAATAAAATGTGATTTGATTTGTATATGTGGGTAGGATTTGTTGAGGCCCAGCAGTGTGAAAGCCTACAGTTTAATCAGAAAGCATTGAATCAGCGTTGTCTCTGGGCTCATGCAGAGTGGGATTTACATAACCAGTGTTACTGTTATATTTATAATGGGCCACCAGCCGAGATCTACCCCTCAGAATAAATAAAAAAACATGACTTTAAAAACATAAGCTCATTCAACATTAACCTATTAAAAACTGTTCTGTATAAATGAGGTTTGTGCAGTAGGCTATAGGCTGAATACATTATAATTGCATATTGGCTACACTTGAATTGCCCTGCCAATGTTATTAACCTCACACCATTTTAACATTATATTTCAAAACGTGATATACTGGTAATAGATAATTGGTTGTATTACTTCTTTTGAGGCATAAATTGAAATCATTAGCGCTTTTTTAATTTTACTGGTGACTGATGGCGCCTGTATGTGATGGTCAGTCTCAGCGGATGGAAAGTGGGAGGGAAATGGAGTGTGTGTGAGAGTGAGAAGCCCCTTAAATTTAAATTGAAAGAGAGCAGCGGATAGGCTGCCTCTCACCGTCCCTCAGCTCTTCCTCCCTCCTCTGACTGACCACAAAAGGGACACCGTCTTCCATCTGATGGCGAAATTCGAGTCACACTTTATTTCTGACTCAAGCACAAATTCATGTTGTTACTCGTATGACCAGGGAACATGAAATACTCCTCGATATTGGAAAGACACAAGTCGCTAATAACAACGCATGTCTATCGATACACTTTGTAATGCGAGTGGATAGGGGAGCGCTTTTTATATCTTATAAAAGTGTTGAATAAACTGACAGAGCTTAATAAAATCTTAAACATGAAGTCAATCATAAAAACAGCAGATATTGCTGTATTCGTTGACAGTCTCTCTCTAGTTATGGTTTTTAAAGTTTCAAAATCAAATCTCACATTAGAGTCGACTATCAACTTTGCTGTGGGCTCGTGGAAGCTGCAGACAAAGTGATTTGAGTGATCTCATTGGCCAGCCGTAGCCTATTTGCACTTGATTTGCTCTCCGGGCCTTCCGGGTAGGCAGAGTTTGTACCTTCAGACATTAAATGGTTGAAAATGTAAACACTTTGAGCACCTGGCTCGCAGGGCAGCTGAATCAAGTAAAAATAAAACATCTGGGCTTTTTGTTTGGTGATTGACTGACTAGGAATGCCATGGAGATCGTGATCGACCGGTTGGGGATCACTGGGTTACAGTAAAGGGACAGTAAACAATCCACATACCAATCACAATTCAGAGGTGTATGACCTCATCTGTAACTAGACAATATGTTACCGTAATGTGATCCTTCAATCTGAGCCTTCTGGCCATGCTGGCCATCCTTCACTACTGGGTACAGGGATTGTTCCATGCATGATGCTATGCATCTATTCCCATGTCTAGACCGCTAATTGTGTCGTTTGTCCGAGGTGCCCTTCTTATCTAGTGTATTGATTGAATTGTTCTGCCCTTTTCTCAGTTCAGATGTTACATAACTAAAATGTGTTTCTATTGTTGCTATCTAAAGCCATTAGACTGTAATAATAGGAAGCAGGGAAATAATCTTTGAAACAGTCAGTGTTTTATCTTCAAGATTTTGACACTGGTGCCTTATTTGTCCTTCGCGCCTGTAAGATGAAAGCCCTTTGAAAATGACAACCCACTCACATGCTGTTGCATGTCTTCTAAATGGATTACAGGATGAATCATGTCATTAATCATGTACACAGACAGTGTGCAAAAAGGAGCTTAGGCTGTTAAAAAGATCAAATGAGTGCCTCATGTTCAGAACTTGTGAGTGAGAAAGAGAGAGCTGAATTGAATTGTCGTCCTGCACTATAAAAATATGACTTTCAGGAGTTTGTGGTGCATGACCAAAATAAACCGTTTTTACTCTTATGGAAGCTGGGATTTGTTTGCGAAAGATAGCAGGGGAGCTTGACTTTGTATTGCGCACTTCTTTTTTTTTTATTTTTTTTTTTACAGCTGATCGCGCGATACATAAGTCATTTTTTCACTGCAACTATGTGGGTCTGACCAGAACAGAGAGCTGTGTTCCACTACCATATGCTCTCCTCTCTCTCCTCTCTCCCACTGCAGAATCACGAGGCATCAGATACCCTGTTAAAATATGGGATATGAACCAGGGGAGGTCTATAAAGGAGCAGGACACCAGTACAATGCTACCCTGACAATAGTTACTGCCTTGGTCCTCCAGCCAAATGACCCCATCTTCTCCTCGTTCTCCCCCTATGGTGGGGTTTCCTTGGCTCGTCCCTCTGGGGGGAGGGGGTACTGGGGTTTGGTTTCAGTTGCGTGAACCTTGAACCAAAGGGAGAGGTTGGAGCAGAGTAGCAGAAAGCAGAGGCCTCATCCTTGGTAGAGAGAATAAGGGACTCAGGGATAATACAGGACACAGTGCTCAGAGGCACCGCCACATAGATCATATGACACCCATATAAGACCTGCACCTGGACACACTCACACCTCTCATCTCCTTACAAGACTTAATGCAAGACTTGACTAGCCTCCCATGGCACACTGCTTAATGGCCACCCACAGAGGAAGAGTTAGGCCTACAGATGTAGAATATTAATTTGACCTGTATTTTCGCAGCAAAAAAAATCCTGCAGCAACATCATTTTGCTTGATCAGTAGTTAGGCTATTAGCTGGTCCAAATGAGGGTACATGAAAAGTGGAATACTGTTAATATAACTGTGTGTTGAGTACGGGTTTTCAGTGAATTTATGTAAGTCACGAAATTCTCAGCAACAAAAGAGTGATAACATTTAAATCCTACATCTGTACATGTACATGCACAATGGAGAAACCACTGTGCTGGCAGTGAATGGTGTGAATAGAACCCCAATCACTATGGATTCTGTATATGATTAGCATTAACAATGCTAGATGTAGATGTAACAGAGCAGTGTGGTTATTCTCTCTCTTCAACAGGAGGTGGACATCTACACAGTGAAGACTGAGGACTTGTCCTTCACTTCAGCCTTCTGCCTTCAGATCCAGAGGAACGACTACATCCACGCCCTGGTCACCTACTTCAACATTGAGTTCACCAAGTGTCACAAGAAAACTGGCTTCTCCACCGGTACGTCCTCAACTCTCTTTCTCTTCTCAGTGT
This sequence comes from Salmo trutta, assembly GCF_901001165.1. Classification (NCBI taxonomy): domain Eukaryota; kingdom Metazoa; phylum Chordata; class Actinopteri; order Salmoniformes; family Salmonidae; genus Salmo; species Salmo trutta. Next base: position 42,161,736 of record NC_042973.1, read on the forward strand.
TGTTCTCACTCTCTCTGATTTGTTTTACACAGGCTAATATAATATATTATGAACTGGGTGCTTCGATCCCTGAACCCTGATTGGTTGAAAGCCGTGGTATATCAGACCGTATACCATGGGTATGACAAAACATGTTTTTTTTTACTGCTCTAATTACTTTGGTAACCAGTTTATAATAGCAATAAGGCACCTCAGGGGTTTGTGGTATATGGCCAATATACCACGGCTAAGGGCTGTGTCCAGGCACTCTGCGTTGCGTCGTACATAAGAACAGCCCTTAGCCATGATATATTGGCCATATACAACAACCTCTCAGGCCTTATTGCTTAAGTATACTATGGTATAAATACTATAGTATTTACTGTAGTGTTTTTGCTGATTTTACTATAGTATTCATTGTAGTGTTTTTGCGGACTAGAGTCAGCAAAAACACTACAGTGAATACTGTAGTTTTACTGTAGTATACTGTATTTTTTACAGTTAACTATAGTAGAAATACTATAGTAAAAGAACTGTAGTAAATACTATAGTAATTAATGTAGTGTTGTTGTGGATTATAGTATACTGTAGTATTTACTGTTTGTGGACATTACGGTATTATTTACTATAGGGTTTTTGTTTAATTATCTTTGACATAGAAGTGGAGTCTTTCTCCTTGAGGAAACGTACTGGAGAAATACTAAAATACAAATTGTTCACAACTTGTAGGTAGGTCATTCTGGGGTCTGAATGGATAGTTCAGCATTCCACTCTTTTCTATAACCTGTGTGGAACACAATATGATCTATACTTGGCATGTATGTTTCTCACTTATGGGTGGCACAAATTGGGACATGGGGAAGGGCAATGGGCTGTATATGCAAATGAAATACTGAAGTATTTACAATAGTTAAACTGTAGTGTTTTTGCGGACTGTTGTGTTTTTGCGGACATTACTGTAGTATTTACTACAGTGTTTTTTGTGTGAATAATGCTGTAGTTTTTACTATAGTATTCTACAACATTCTATAGTAAATACAGTGTGTAGTGTATTATTCTACAGTATACTACAGTTTACAATAGAATTCTATAGTAAGTACTGTAGTATTTTTTTCATGTGGGAGGCCAAGCTCCCTGCCATCCAGGACCAATATACTAGGCGGTGCCAGAGGAAAGCCCCAAAAATTGTCATGGCAAGCGGTACCAGAGCGCCAAGTCTAGGACCAAAAGGCTCCTTAACAGCTTTTACCCCCAAGTCATAAGACTGCTGAACAATTAATGAAATGGCCACCCGGACTATTACATTGACCCCCTTTTGTTTTTTACACTACTGATACTCACTGTTTATTATCTATGCATAGTTACTTCACCCCTACCTACATGTACAAATTACCTCGACTAACCTGTAACCTGGACATTGACTCAGTACCGGTACCCCCTGTATATAGCCTCGTTATTGTTATTTTGTTGTGTTACTTTTTAATAATTTTTTACTTTAGTTTATTTGGTAAATATTTTCTCAACTCTTTCTTGAACTGCACTGTTGGTTAAGTAAGCATTTCACGGTAAGGTCTACACCTGTTGTATTTGGCGCACGTGACAAATAAAGTTTGATTTGTTTTGATTCATTAGCACTCTTTGTACTGTAGTACTAGCATCTCTCCAGTTCACTGTGTCGTTATCAGACCAGCTCCTGACAGACCCAGGGTTTCATCCTTTTAATTGGCAGCAGCAGCAGCAGATTACAGGCTAGGAGAGTCCTGTTGCTCCCTGCCCACCATCCTCCCATCCTCCCTGTGGGTTCCATCCTGATCTGTATTCACAGACAAAGACCCCCCTTTAATGAGCTCTTTGATGAGCCAGAAAGGCCTGGAGTACAACAGCAAACACTGATACCACTGGAAATTAGAAGACCTTTGAGTCCCCAGTTGATTTGCATGATCCAGAGAAGTTGTGTGATGAGCTGAGTTCATTTGGCAAGAATCGTGTTTGGATTTGTCAGTGAGCGACCTCTAGTGGTGATGTGATGTTATCGCTCCTCTGTGATTATATGCATAATGTCTTCAGTAGTTCGCCTTCATCAGAGTTTGTGATGCAAATAGGAGACTTTAAACTGTGACTTTCTGTGGCTTGCATTATGCAGAGGCAGTGGCTAGATGACCATGTGTTGTCACTCTTAAAAGTGGACAATGTCTTACTTTTGACCTCCAATCATATACAGCTCTTCCAGCTCTTCTTGTATTGATTTGAGCCTGTCCATCAAACCAAATCACCTTAGCCGATGCTAAACCCTGCTAGCCTCACTGAACCTCTGATACACATCTAAATGCGCACATGGAGGCCTAAGTCCTCTATGGCCATTGATTTCCTATATTCTCCTGTAGGACAGGTATTTCTAGTTTCAAGTTTATTCGCCACGTGCACAGGATACAACAGGTGTAAAACAGTACAGTAAAATTCTTACTTGAGAGCTCTTTACCAACATTGCAGTGATTATATAGATAATAATAGATAATAGAACAACACAAGAAGTACGATATAAATTGAAGAAACACGAGAATGCAAATATATACAGGTATCTTATTCAATGTACAGGGGTACTGGAGTGGTTGAGGTGGGTTTATACATAAAACGTGACTGGTAGTAGGATATACTGTAGAAATACTTATGGTAATACACTAATGGTAATATATACAGTACATGGAAAAAGAGCACACATAGAAACTTGGGCATATGCTGTATGCTGCTGGAAAATATCACCCATTGAACCACCATAACAAATACAGCCCTATCTATTCCGTTCAGGTTCCCACTGAGTACAGCTTTCATAATCTGTCTGTTTATGCAGCATGATCAGCAACTCAATTTATCCATGAGCCCTCAAACGGCATGCCTTTAAAGTCTGAGGTACAAAGTTATCCCAGGACAGCCGGCTGAAATTCGATTAAAGTTATATTGACCTTTGAGCCTTTGAGCCTTGGCCAAGCTGTAGTTTAACAGCGCAGGCACATGTGGGCGCACGTTGTTTTGGGCGGGGGTATTGGGTATCAGCAGTATGCAGCTGGAGTGAAGCTGAGACACGCAAATACAAACACACACACACACACATGTGCGCATATTGTTTATAGACCCATACAAACACACATGCACAGTCAGGTTCAAAATGATTGGCACCATTGATAAAGTTGAGCAAAAAAATATTACAAATACTTAGCTATATTGTAGGCTCCAACATTTTTGTTATTATATTATTTTAGAATACAATTGATCAGAGAAAGAGATTTTGTTTAACAAGTCATATTTTATTTTCTCAAAAAGATAGGGGTCAAAATGATTGGCACCCCTGTTTTCAATGCATTTCAATACCTCACCTTGCGAGGATAACAGCACTGAGGCATTTTCTAAAATGTTTTATGAGGAGAACACATTGGGAGGGATGTTAGACCATTCTTCCATACAGAATCTTTCCAGATCCTTGATATCCTTCGTCTGCTCTTATGGACTTCCCTCTTCAATTCAAACCACAGGTTTTCAATGGGGTTCAAGTCAAGAGACTGAGATGGTCATTGCAAAATGTTGATTTTGGGGTCAATTAACCATTTCTTTATGGATTTTGATGTGTGCTTGGGGTCATTGTCTTGCTGGAAGATCCACATGAGCATATACACACGAGCACACATACTGTACGCATGCACAAACACACACACACTTCAACTAGCAGAATGCATGTGGGCGAGGTAATGGGAGAATGGAGATTGACAAGGACAAACATCAGTAGGGAGGGTCAACTCAATCAATTCCTCTTATCTGTCTGTTATATCAATGTCATTTGATATCCTGATTTGAACCAGCATTTTAGCATGACCGATCCACAGTGCTGTATCTACGCTTGTAAATAGCATGATGATATAGTGAATCACGTATACAGTCAGAACCATGGGTAACTTTTTTTAGAACCAAGAGATTAAAAAAAACAAGAAGAAAAAAACTTTGTCTAATGTTACAAAAGTTGTGTCTTCGTGACTAAAAAGTGCATCAGAGGTCCAATGTCAAAGGTGAAAAGTTAAATGTATGTTAGTTTTTGTTGGGGGTCAAAACTTTGGCTCATGATTGTTTTGGTTTTAAGGGTCAGGGGTCGTGTCTACTCTAAGAGCCAAATGAACTCTGCGCACTTCACTTGAGTTTCTGAACAAATCTCCCATTGACAATAATGCATTATTTATATGAAAATATGAATTAAACATACAGATCTGAAGTTCAGATTTGGCCCTAACTGCATGCCTGTCTTCCTACAGCCCCTGATGCTCCGTTCACACACTGGAAACAGACAGTCTTCTACCTGGAGGACTACCTGACCGTAAAGAGGGGCGAGGAGATCATTGGCAGTATTAACATGAAGCCCAACGAGAAGAACATAGTGAGTGTCTGGAATCTATGACCAGTAAAAAGTAATTCACTTTGAAACACTTATAGGGGCAGTATCCAGTCTTTGACTAAAAAGCAAGGTTCAATGGAGAATCTGCATTGAAAATTCTTTGTAGTGCAGGAATAGTGTTAATAGTGTTCGGGAAACCGCCCCATCTAGTGACCAGAGTCCTGGGGCCTCATTTATCAACCGTGCATACATTTCATACTATATTCTGGCGTATATGAGCATTACATCCCCGCCTGGAAATCGCCCTCTATTTACCTTTTAAGGTAGCAGAAACGTCATCATTTACTGTATGATTTGGAAATGTTGGAACTGGGCCATGACCGTTTCTAAAAGAAACACAACGGCAAATTGGATTACATTTCTGTAGAGGTGTGGATAGAACGTTTTAATATTTTGCAGTGACTTTTTCAAACGAAAAAATGCATGCTCCCAATAGCAAGTGCCAAACACTGGCCGCGCATTCTGCAAGATTGATTGTCTATTCGAACGATTGTAAAGTAAATGCTACAGCCCACACTTCTATGCAAAATAAAAATTGTTCTTCAATAACTTGTTGATCAATAGATGATTGTATTTCTCCTGCCGTGGTATAGGCTTTGAGATGAAATAGGCTATGATGTCGCGCTCCTACCGCACACCAATACTGTAGCCTACCCATACTGTCAAATAGTTTCAATAGGGTACCAGTCTATTTACTTTCAAGCATGCTTGGCTATTGAATAAGTGACGGATGAATGGTAGCCTAATAAGTGTTGTGTAGCGAGAATAAACCAGTAATGTAAGAAAAGGAGATGTCCTGCAATGTGATTATGCTTTAGGCCTATTTAATCACATTTGAAGAAACATAAGCCTACCTACATGCTGCTATGTGATCTCCTTACCATCGGCAAATGCATCATTACGTTTGAATGTTTTTATTCGCCTACCAGTGTGCGTAAAACACAATTTCCCCCAATACAATTGTCCAACCATTAGAAGTTGTGCGTACGCATGGTCTGAGCTGTGCGTGGAGATTCACACTTTTCCCGTCAAGTTCAAAATGTATAAATACCAACCTTTGCGGGAAGACTAGCGCATGCAAGGTTTCGAGTTTATTTTGTGCACACGCACCTTTGATAAATGAGGCCCCTGGCCCCTACCTACTGTATGATAACTACAGACACTGGCCCAACAGGGATAGGTAGAGTTCATACATACATTTGTACTTGTCTAACAAAATAAAGACATAAGGTCAAATCAAGTCATTTCAGGCAGGCGAGGCATTTAAACCAACATTATATGGCTAGAATGAAACCCAATTCCACCACTGCCTCTCCACAATAGACTGCTTGTTTGAACTTCAATCATCATCTTTGCGATAGAGGTCAAAGGAGAGAGAGCACTAATCACTCCCAGACCAAACAGCAGATGAGGATAGCAACCGTGTCAGTGCCCCACTCCTGATTGAACACTCACTTAGATTTCTCTCTCTTTTATTCCCTGGTGAATTACCTCTCTCTCTCTCTCTCTCTCTCTCTCAGCGTGACTTGGACTTCACCTTTGAGCTGGATTTCAAAGGACAGATATGCGAGGCAGCCATCTCCCACGACTACAAGATGCGCTAGCTAGGTGTCCAATAGGGAGAAGCCGGCGCGCAATGCTGCCTGCATTCCCACAAATACACAGAGGGAAAGAAGAGGCACTCCTCTCGACAACAGACAATAATGAGGATGGGGTGGAGGGAGTGCATTGGAGGGATCAGAGAGGATGGATGGAGGAGAGAAGTTCAGATAGAGGTAGGAGATGGAGGGATGAGAGAGGGTGGGATGCAGGAATCAGTGAGGAGATAGAATAGAATATATGAAGAAGGGGATGAGAGAGGATGGAGAGACATGGAGGGATTGGCTAGATCAGAGGAGGCAGGTTATGATGAGAGAAGCTCATCAGTGCAGGGGTGGCACTCCAACCAATATCAACATGCTCACATTGACACCTCTAACTGGCACTTTACTGTTAGGCCAACTGTTCAGAGGACAACTTTGAATGTAACACCTTATGAATTCAAGAATGTTCTTGTCATTATGAATGTTATTGACTGATCTACACTGTATGTGAGAGGTGGCAACCAATGTTATCTTCTACAGCAAGTTTGGAGCCCATATGATCAACTACTGTATTTTTCAGGAACTTCACATTTATATTGCATATAATGATAATATATATATACATCCTACAGCCAGTAGTTATGATTTTTCTTCAAATAGGCTTTCCAAATTACCCAATTTTGCATGTTTTTTAATAATCTTCATATCTGGTAAAAAGTACAGTAATTGAATATATCGGAAATTCAGTACTGCATACTGTATTGTGTAAGGATGTGAATATATATATATATATATATATATATATATATATATATATATATATATATATATAAAATATGTGTATTTGCAGTCAGGCGATGTACTGTAGCTTTTTAGGTGGGTGCAATATAACAGTATGAGAGCTCATCAGACATTTGCACAGCTTGCACTCCAAAGTGGTGGTCTGTGGTTTCTGTTAGAGCTGTGATGTCAACATTGTAATCAGTGTAGTCCGGGGCCCTTGTCTAGATGCCTGCAAAAGCTCCTGCCTACATTTCTCCAATCCTCCCTAAATCTATTCTATAGTGCTGTATTTCTCATACTATAGATAATTAGGTAGTCACGATTTTCAACAATAACCATGATCTCTTAAGTTCTGTAAGATGGTTGATTTGGAGACACTGAAGCCACACCAGGGGAAGATCTTAATTCCATAATTCGCATGTCTTCTTGCCTCGCCTCCTTCTCAAAACCCATTTGATGAGAAAGCCAGAGGTCCCGCCCCTCTGACCATCTCCTCCACTGGATTCTGAGATGCAGACGAGGAGAGAGGACACGAGAATTATGCAATTGAGATCGCTCCCAGGAAGTGGTGTGTGCTGCAGCATTCAGTGGGCGGGGCCTCACATCGTTACCATTTTTTGCTCTGGCCCCACTGATCTCAGGTCTGCAACTGGCCTGTCCTCAGATAGTCCCATCCTTTGATCAGTAGCAAAGAGTTCATTCTGGCCTCTCTACTCGGCGCATCAGTTGACAGCAGCTCCTTCCCTTAACCTGTGCTCTTACTAAGGTCGTCGCCAAGGCAACAACTGGAGGTGTCCTCCAGTCCAACTGTGACCTCCCCTCAGTTGTGTAGTACTGTTACACCAGAGGTGTCAAACTCATTCCACAGAGGGCCTAGTGTCTGCAGGTTTTTGGTTTTTCCTTTCAATTAAGACCTAGACAACCAGGTGAGGGGCGTTCCTTAATTCATCACTCAAATAGAAAAGGTGGAGCGAAAACCTGCAGACGTTCTGCCCTCCGTGGAATGAGTTTGACACGTGCATTTACACCATCCTTCCTTTCTATCCGCAGCCAAGATCCTCACTCCCAGTCCCCTCGCTCTCCCATGCCTTTCTGTGAAGCTCATCAGCACAGCACTTATGACTGTTCAGAAGATGTAGGACATGCCATGTATGAATAGACCAGCGGCTAGTAATGAGTGAGTCACATTTGATGGATGTACAATCTGTTCAGTAAAGGGTCTGACTATGTTCAGTTTCATGTTGAGAGCTTACTTGTGAGAGCATAGATTTGTATAGTATTCTATTGTAGATGCTGTGCTAGATGAATAATAAACTAAACCTGTAGATAAACAAATTGATACTGGATCAAAAGCAGTTAGTCTTTCTAACTTTAATAAAATCCATTTAATCATTTTCAGTAGCATGCATAGAACACTTGTCTTTGGAATTACGTCAGTGATTTAAGCTAACTTTAAGGTTTGGCCTTTAGCAGACCTAACACGACTAGTGTTATTCCAGTTTACCACTCACGGCATTCAGTTGGTTATTTAAGTACTAAAACAACATGGTTGCCACTATTTCATGTCAGCTACTGAAATTGTGCTCATATATATATATATATATATATATATATATATATATATATATATATAAATTTGGTATGACAATTCAGAGTTGAAAAATAGTTATATTCAAGCTTTGTATTGTATTGTTAATTTTACCTCCTGTCATGTAACAGTCCCGTGTGGCTCAGTTAGTAGAGCATGGTGTTTGCAACGCCAGGGTTGTGGGTTCGATTCCCACGGGGGACCAGTACGTAACAAAAAAAATGTATGAAATGTATGCATTCACTACTGTAAGTCGCTCTGGATAAGAGTGTCTGCTAAATAATGTAAAAAAAAATGTAACAGTTAAATAAAAGTTATTGCTCAAGATCGTCCACTAGGTGTCATCTGAAATTCAAGTTTCACAATTGCATCCACTTTGCTACTTCAAGGAAGTGGTGTTTTAATTTAAAAGATCACTGAAATATACAATATGTTTATTATTCAGAGAAACCATACAACATTTTTCATATTTACATTTTCACATACATTATTGTGCAAGAACACAGGCCCAGTAGCGTGGCACAAATGCAACTGAATTGGTTCATTTAGAGTAGTCCTGGTGCTATGGCACACTGTCAAATACACAAGGAATACTCTCTATACCGGAGGGCTCCAAATGACGATTTCTCAGTATCCTTCAACATCACAGAACATACAGTACGTATCTAAATGGTACCTCCAGTGTCTCATACGTATCTATCACTTTCTGAAGTACTTTACAGGTGCAGTGATGGCATACATTGCAATGTGTTAGATTTAAAATGGAACATTTGTTCAAGGATACTTGGCACAATATATATTTTTATGGAATTATTAGGAGAAATGTTTTAGTGCGTCCACAAACAAATACTTCTAAGAGAAGGCAAATCTCTTGACAAAACTAAGCAAACAACTACAGTACAACAGAACTCCTTCATAGAAATAACACTGTGCCAATTACATAAAAAAGCCAAATAGTGGTGACGGTTTATATGCAAACGCTTTGAGAGAGGTATAGTATGTCAGAGCTTTACTACCTTCCACAAACATTTGTGTAAAAGGAGAAGCTGCCAATTAGACTTTCTAGACACATACAGATGCAGGATCTTCACTTGATCACTGCTGTTGCTGAGAATTTCTGTGCCCCAGAATTTACATAGATTTCACTAAAAACTCACACTAACACATTATATTAACAGTATTGCACTTTTCACGTAGCCTAATCCCGATCTAGCAACATTACATCGGCAGAAAAGTTAATGGACTAAACATTCAAATCCTGTTGCTGCAGGATTATTTTGCTGCGACAATACTGGTCAAATTAGGATCCCACATCTGTAGTTGACTTCTGGTAAATCATCCCAACATTACATATACAACACAGTAAACCTAATTACATTTGAGGGATAAGCTAATCTATTCATCAGATTGATCTGAGATAAAGTCCAAATCTGACAAATGTTATAACCCTTCTCTACTACTGGAAAATTTTAAATTGGTCCTGAACGAAATTCAGATTTCACGAAACCTAACCCAACTATAAACAAGGTTTACTTTTATTTTTTCAGTACATTTGTCAGACAGTGTAAACTGTACTGAATTAAATATAAAAGTAGTATAGTTACTGGTTTTGACTTAGCTAGTTGAAAATTAATTTTCATTAAAAATACGTTTTTATTAGGAAAATCTATATGTTATTATTGTAGTGCAAGACTGTCTTTTTAAAAATGTCATTATCCATGTATGGCAGTGTCAGCACGTACCCTGGCTCTTTCATCGTGTGAAATGCTAAGACGTTTTTATTAAATTTTTTCCCCTCAAAGAGGTGTTTTTTTTTTTAAAACCACAGATTCAAGAAACGGGTGTTCCCACCGTAGGTGGACTGGGTGACAGTGAGAGGTATTGTGCTGTAGATCTTTGAGTTCTTAAGGAACTTTAGTCAGAATCTACTGTATATTTAATTAGGTGAGTTCACCATCACCTTGTGTGTTGAGAAGATAGAAGCTAGCTAGTAGCCTTCTTGTTGCTAGCAGCAGGACCTCTTCTTCTGTGAAGAGCTGTTTACCAGTTGGACCGTCTTCTCTTTCTCTCGGTCCTCCTGCTCTTTCAGAATTCTAGGGGACACAGAAGAGATTTTACTCAGAAATGAGCCAAAGTCACATACTGTAGGTTAACTGTTAATTATTGAGAGTGAGATCCCAACATAAATTACAGTGCAATAGACTTGACTAAAGAAATCACCCAATATTAGATTCCAATACTATTATTGAAGTTGGGAGCATCAACTGCTAGGATAAAGTTGTTTATCATGTGTGTTAAGTGTATATTTAGGAATGATAAGATTGGTCATTGTTTTCCGTTCTTTCCCTGTACTTGTTAATATCAACACAGAGTTTTTTTGTACCTCCAGACACACTGACACATTTGGCCTCAAGTGAGTTGTCAGATTTCATTGCAAAACACATAAAGCCTAGCTTGGATGAAGCCCAAGCAGACAGTGATTATATTTTGTGGCCTGACAGTGTTAAGCTTGCTTTCCCTTCGTATAGCCTTGCTAATGGCCAAAATCAAAATGACAAACAGTCGTGTTAAGACAATAGTAAATGTGGAAGTAGTAAGACTTATGTCCTGTTAAAACGCTGGGTAGAATCCCACACAGCGCTTAACTTAACTCACCTTGCCAAATGTACCAGAGAGTCTACAACGTTTTGTCCAGAGCAAGCACTGCACTCATAGAAAATCAACTGGCAGTCCTGCAAAGGAGATTTGATAACTGTCATTAGCAGATGAAAAACAGGGAAGTCAATGGGATGTACAGTACAGTGCTCTGATTGGAACTGGCTGTAGTAGGGTCGATCATGCTCTCCTCTTCCACACAGCCTCCTACTCAGGCCTGTTTAGTAACATTAAAGGTAATCATTGTCTGGACTAATGGCCATTGGAGGAAAATGAAGAATAAGAGCAGGTCGACTGATCTAAGGCACTTAGCAATTATCTATCACCATAGAAACTACAGGCCCAATGGGGGGAAAAAATGGAATATACAAAATTATAGAGGGATGATAGAAGTCGAAAAACAACTCCTAGACCTTTAAGGCCCACACACACACACATCTCTTAAAAAAAAACAAAAAACGAATTTTGTTGCTTTTACTTATTCAGTGAGAAGATGGCCCACTACTTTGTGGCTGTGGGCACTGAGAAACCTGTGGGTTGAAGACAACGCCCCAGGGAATTGCTGATAGACAGACCTTGGCCAATTTCTCGCCTACTCTCGTCTGAACCTCCCGCTCGTTCTCCTTGTCCGTTTTGTTTCCCAGCAGCATGATGGGAATATCCTCGCCGGCCCCCTCCTGTGAAGAGAGACGGAGATGGGCACTGATGCACTCCATTAGGACTGGATCCTCAGCGGTCTCTTTCAGATACCCAGTGGGTGGGCAGCATTCAGCGTCGTAGGTTTTTAACATCAGTGCTACACTGAGCAAGGTCACGGACAAATCTATATTCACTACATGTTGCATAACGGTAGTACATGACACACAATCCGTAACGATAACGAATGGTAACTTGTATCGTGCCGCTTTACAAATATCCAGTAAGAATTACAATAATTACCGTAATTTCCGGACTATTAAGCGCACCTGAATATAAGCCGCACTCACTGAATTTAAAAATATATATTATTTTGAACATAAATAAGCTGCACATGTCTATAAGCCGCAGGTGCCTACCGGTACATTGAAACAAATGAACTTTACACAGGCTTTAACGAAACACGGTTTGTAACAAAAAATTAGCAGTAAGCTTTAGTTGTCTTTTTGCACTGAGTCAATTCCTCATGCTGCTGTTTCCAACGTCTTATCATCGACTCATTAAGACCAAGCTCCCGTGCAGCAGCTCTATTTCCTTTTCCAACAGCCAGATCAATCGCCTTCAACTTGAAAGCTGCATCATATGCATTTCTCCGTGTCTTTGCCATGATGAGGGTGACAAAATGACTACCGTAATCAGAATGATGGGAAGTTTGAGAGAGCTCGATTTAATCTAAACAGTAACCAAAAAAGTTGTTTGACCTTAACCCGTTCGGCAATTTCATTGGTCTAATGAAAGCTTCATGCCGCCAAAAAACTGAGCACGTCACAGAATGTGTTTTTTAGGAGAAAAAAAATTGACAGCGGGAAAAATCCATATATTAGCCGCGTCATTGTTTAAGCTGCAAGGTTCAAAGTTGCGGCTTATAGTCCGGAATTTACGGTAGCGCATTTGATCTGATATTGTATATAAAATGTTCTGTAAGCCTACATTGAATGTGCTATTGAGCAGGAGGAGGCTCTCCGTATTATCTACATTTCTCTGAGCTTGTATGTGTAGACCTGCTATTTCAGAGGTGAGCAGTGAAGTGTTTGGGCTCGTCTTACCTGTACACTGGTCAGCCACTGTCTCACCGCAGTGAAGCTCTGCTCATCAGTGATGTCATACATGACTACCACACCGTCAGCCTTGCGGAAGAACTGCTTGGTGATGCTGCGATACCTGAAGGAATGGAGAAGGAAAACTGAGAACTCCCCCATTTGTACTTTATCCTCAAGCACAACAAAATAAGTATGGAATTTGATCTCATACTAAAAATGTCTCATTAGATACTATTTTCAAGTGTCAACATGGTCTCATTAGAAAATACTGAAAAAAAAAATACTATATAAAAAAAAAGAAAGACATTTAAGCACTGCAGTAATATTTCACTTCACTGACATTAGCAATGTGCCATACAGCATAACTGCATGTAGCAAAACAAAAGTTGCTGAGGTAAAAAGTTGAATGTGTGTAAATTCACGTAATATAGTCAAGTTCCCACCTCTCCTGTCCTGCTGTATCCCACATCTGCAGCGCCACCTGGCTGTTGTCCACCGTTATCGTTTTCACACTGTAGTCTATGCCTGTTGATGCAGGATGGACAAGATACTACTCCTCTGATTTAAGTCACCTAAGTAATTTACAATATTTTGCCTTCCAATAATATTTTTTCCTTGCAATTTTCTGTCCGTATTCTTTTTAGAAGTGCTGGGTTTGTAGTAGATAGAAAAGGTTAAAAAAATGATGAAAGGAACCAACAATTGATTTCCGGGCAAAATCTGGTAGAACAAGGAACTTCAAAAGGATATGTCCTTCTCTGAGTTTTTGAAATGTTACTCCCATCGATGGTTGCAATCAACAATATTTGTCCCCTGTGCTCAAATAGAAAAGGAGAAACATGTTTTTTTGTCAATGAGAGTTGAGAGTATATTGCCCATTGTTCTAGAGGGACCACACAACTCAAAATCCATCTGACTCGCTCAAAAAATTAAAAAAAATAAAAGACTATTTTCAGAATCAAATCATTTTTGTGTGCTTCCAAACAGGGTCTAAATAGAGAGGAGATTAGAGTTCTGGAGCCGTTCGTACTAGGATTCAGAATAATTCAGTATGCTTGCAGTCAGTCAAAGAACAAACTAGGTTTGGGTGTGTAACATTAACCTACTGTATAACAGAAAGGCCAATTGGAAGTATACAGTTATGGTCTGTGTGAATGCAAGTCAGTCAATACAACAGTAACACAATATGGTTTATCCGCTTAGGCTGTTGCCTATGTAGTGCAAGATCAACACAACAGTCGGCTTTCCACAGTGTAAGCAATCGGCATTTAAAAGAGCTTACTGAGTAAAGCCAGTGTGAGGTGTGAGAGGGAGGGTGAGGTCAGCCAGCCACATGTCTGTGGGCTCAGCTCTGCCCTGGGTCATGTTGATCAGGACACACAGTATCAAAACAGTTTGCAACATAAAACAAAACCTAGAGATTCTTATTCTTAAGTCCAGGTAATTCCTTCCGGGTTTCAGTCCGCTTTGTTCCGTTGGTGCCTAATGAAAACCCTGCTGTGCTATAGAAAAGGAACCCTGGAGGGGCCAGCCACTACTCACCCACGGTGGCAGAGGTGCCTGGGTAGAAGCAGTCGTCACAGAACCTCATGAGGAGGGAGGTCTTCCCCACGCTAGAGTTCCCTACCAGCACGATCTTAAACAGGCGGTCCGGGGGTGGTGCTGCACCCTCCTGGAAACAACACAGAGAGATAAAGCAGAGAGAAAAGTTTCATTGCATTTTGCCAAACTCCCTTTTGTGCTTAAGTTAACGTTTCCTCAAGTAATAACCAAGATATTTCAGATTGCGGCTATCCAATTCAATATATGCTGAGAGAGGGTATACTAAAACGATGACATGGCCCTAGCTGATGCACTAAATATTTGAGCAACACATTTCAGCATATTTTGAATGCAGCATATACCCCCTAAGTCCACAACACAACTACTATCCTATAAAACCATCAAGTTGTAAAGTTCTTGAAACTGCATTTGTAAAGTACTCCGACATATACATTACAGCCTTATTCTAAAATGTATTAAATTAATGTTTTTCCTCAATCTACACATAATACCACATAACAACAAAGCAAAAACAGGTTTGGAATTTTCATTTTTTTTTAATTAAAAAGCAGAAATATCTTATTTACATAAGTATTCAGATCCTTTGTTACGAGACTCAACATTGAGCTCAGGTGCATCATGTTTCCTTTGATCATCCTTGAGATGTTTCTACAACTTCATTGGAGTCCACCTGTGGTAAATTCAATTGATTGGACATTATTTGGAAAGGCACGTACCTGTCTATATAAGGTCCCACAGTTGACAGTGCATGTCAGAGCAAAAACAAAGCCATGAGGTCGAAGAAATTGTCCGTAGAGCGCCGAGACAGGATTGTGTCGAGGCATAGATCTGGGGAAGGGTATAAAAAAAACGTCTGCAGCATTGAACACATTCTTAAATGGAAGTTTGGAACTGCCAAGGCTCTTCCTAGAGCTGGTCACCCAGCCAAACTTTGCAATTAGGGGAGAAGGGCCTAGGTCAGGGAGGTGACCAAGAACCCGATGGTCACTCTGACAGAGCTCCAGAGTTCCTCTGTGGAGATGGGAGAAACTTCCTGAAGCACAACCATCTCTGCAGCACTCCACCAATCAGGTCTTTATGGTAGAGTTGCCAGACGGAAGCCACTCCTCAGTAAAAGGCAGATGACAGCCCACTTGGAGTTTGCCAAATGGCACCTAAAGGACTCTCAGACCCTGAGAAACTAAATTCTTTGGTCTGATAAACCCACGATTGAACGCTTTTGCCTGCCTGAATGCCAAGCGTCACGTCTGGAAGAAACCTGGCATCACCCCTACAGTGAAGCATGGTGGCAGCATCATGCTGTGGTAAGGTTTTTCAGTGCCAGGGACTGGGAGCCCAGTCAGGATCACGGGAAAGATGAACAGAGCAAAGTACAGAGAGATCCTTGATGAAAACCTGCTCCAGAGCACTCAGGACCTCAGACTGGGGCGAAGGTTCACCTTCCAACAGAACAACGACCCTAAGCACACAACGCAGCAGTGGCTTCGGGAGCTTGAGAGGATCTGCAGAGAATGGGAGAAACTCCCCAAATACAGGTGTGCCAAGCTTGTAGCGTCACACCCAAGAAGACTCTAGGCTGTAATCGCTGCCAATGGTGCTTCAACAAAGTACTGAGTAAAGGGTCTGAATACTTATGTAAATATGATTTAAGTTTAGCAAAAATTTCTAAAAACCTGTTTTTGCTTTGTCATTATGGGGTATTGTGTGTAGATTGAGCGGGGGAAAAAAACAATTTAATACATTTTAGAATAAGGCTGTACCTTAACAAAATGTGGAAAAAGTCAAGGGGTCTGAATACTTTCCAAATGCACTGTATATAGAGTAAGTTCCTAGATGACATTAAATCATGTAAACTTCCTGAAACATTCATTCAACACACACAAGTAGCTAAACCTGTTGCCAGGGTAACTGTGGGGTCAAGTCACTCAAAGTGAGAAACCCAACCCTGTGACCGCTGTTCTCCCATCTCAGGTCTGCTCAGACAGGAGAACACATTGTGCTGTACATCCACCTTCACCCCTCTATACTGGGTCAGGAGAACCAACAAAAACACACTGACCTATAAACAACCCTGAAGGCCTGAAGAGGAAGGCAAGGTTCTATTAAAGGGAAGGTTACTAGGCCAACTGATACCTTCTCATTGTCTATTGATCAGAGATAAAAACAAAGCCTGTCCAACATTATGACCAATCAACCTTGTCTGTGAGCATACAAGTCTTACGTTCACCACGGTCTCCTTGCCGACAGGCTGGCCCCTGGGGGACGTAGGCGTCTCTGACTCTCTGGTGTCAGCTGGCTGCTGCTCCCTAGTCGGAAGAGAACTAGGAGGATATATTGAGTTCATCTGCAGCTCTATGTGCTCTTCCTCCTCTCCTTCTTCCTCCGCCTCCTCGCTCCACTCACAGAGCTGGACATGGTAGTCGTCCTGCAAGAGCTGGGGTAGGTGGTCCTCCTCTATGGAGATGATCCTCTGTAGGGGTCTGTGGGTGGATTTGGAGTCTACCACATCCTCCAGGCTGTAGCCATTCACTCCCCCCGGGCTCTTCTTCTTAGAGTGGGGGAGCCCTACCTCTTCCTCACTGGAGAGACAGGGATGAGATGGTAATTGGAGGGACAAATGTGAATTGGCTGACAATTGCTTTTTTTTTGGAACATAATGGTATGGCTGTAGAATGTGAATTGACTCGCATATTTATATAAGCATTTGCATATTCAGAACAATGTAAATACAGTACGGACATGTTCTGCAGTGAGTTACAACTGCAGCCCTATTGAATTCTGTGCCATGTGCTTTGTTCTACTTTGTGTAATGCCATCTACTTAGAAAATATGAATCATTCCATTAATAACTACTCAAGCTACAGTCAGTCATACTGAAGTGTGTATTGTAGGTGAATTGAACGTTAGTATAAATTAAGGCCTCCACGACTGAATCAGACAGTATTCACTCAATTTGTATTAAAAGCATTTCAGAGCAAATGGTTACCATTTAAAGGCCTTTTTGTCAAAGGGATTCAGAGTATTTGATCCAGGCCTCGGGTTCCAAGCAGGATTTTCAACAGTATTCCTCAGTTTCTGCAAAACAACTAATTTAAATCTACAGTTTGATTGCAATTGGATAAAAAATGTTTTCTAGGTTCCATGCTTTTTCAAGGAATCACGTTTTTAGGATAGGATCTTATCAAACAGATCAGACAGACATGGGATTTCACAAAAGGACAATGAAAAATGCATGCGAATACTTACTTGATATGTCCTCGTATCTCGTTCATCTCGTAAGTGTTTGTTCATTTCCCTGGAGACAATATAAGAAGGAATGGGTTCATTGCAAAAAAAAAACATTTTGTAAGAACAAGTGGGAAACCGCGTCGAGGAGTTTGCCTAAGGTCAATGCTATATGCTTTGCTATCTGCTCGATGGATGGGTGGCCTTGGTTTGTAGTGAATATAACATTGTACCCTATTGTACAGTATACTATTTGCTCATTGATTTGGAGAACAGTGGCCCCTGGACTGATATAACCCATTGCCTCTCTCCTAGTGTGTGTCTGTAGGTCTCCACTTCTACCTCAGCAGGTCAAGTTGTTTCAGCAGGCTTGCTCGCTCTCTCTGCAATCCCTCTGTGACCTGGTACATTTCCCTGTGTTGGAAAACAAATCCACATATTTGTGTACTGTGGACTCACAAGGAGACCCAATCAGGATCCCAGACAGTCAGCTAGCCAACCAGACAGCCAGCCACAAACAAGCAGACTTACCTCTCCCTCTCCTTTTGCAGGCGTGACGACTGCTCCTGCAGAAGGCCCAGCTGCTCCTGTGCCAGGATCAGCTCCTGACTGGTGTGCTCCAGCTCTTGGGCCAGATCCTCATTGGTCTGCTTCAGCTTCACATTCTCCACCTTGGTCACGTGCTGCTCGCTGTGCAGCTCCCGACACTGACACTCCAGCTGGGGGAGGGGACACAGGGGAGAGGGGCCACGGTCACACAGAGGAGACAACACACAAAAACACTACAGCCAAAAGCAGACGCCCTACAAAATGCACTTTCATCTGGTCATATACAGCTTTAAAAACACAATTTCCCAGACACTACTATGCAGTAACAATCATAGTCTGATCAGCCTTAGCAAATCAGTGTCTATTGTGTGATTGCGACGATACACCGAGCATTGATGAATGGAAAAGATGAAACAAGTGATATCTGCCGGCCTGGTCTGACCCACACACATCCATTAAATCCAGGGGCTGTGTGAGGACACACACAAGGCTGTGGTCTGACCCACACACATCCATTAAATCCAGGGGCTGTGTGAGGACACACACAAGGCTGTGGTCTGACCCACACACAGCCATTAAATCCAGGGGCTGTGTGAGGACACACACAAGGCTGTGGTCTGACCCACACACATCCATTAAATCCAGGGGCTGTGTGAGGACACACACAAGGCTGTGGTCTGACCCACACACAGCCATTAAATCCAGGGGCTGTGTGAGGACACACACAAGGCTGTGGTCTGACCCACACACATCCATTAAATCCAGGGGCTGTGTGAGGACACACACAAGGCTGTGGTCTGACCCACACACATCCATTAAATCCACGGGCTGTGTGAGGACACACATAAGGCTGTGGTCTGACTGTAGCCTCAAACACTACTATCACTGTTCTACATATATAAGCCAAAGAGCTCCAACATGGGATCTAAAACAATATTTTTTTTTTAATTGAGCGACACTGCGATGAGGCTAGCCAGCATAGCGTCTGGATGCCTCCTTTACAGAGACTGTGTTGGCAGCATAGAAGTAGAATCTCTAGAACAGACATTCCCATTAAGGTCAATGTTCCGCCATTCTATTAACATGGTCGGCAGAGAGGAACATGGAATGTGAATTACAGACATAATAATTAGAGGCGCTCAGGTACCTCTGAGAGAAAGCCTTGGTGACTTGGGTACAGTAGGAACTCAGGCCTTATTCCCCTTTGTAATGTAAATGAAGAAGTACGAGTAAGACTAATTGTTGCCCATTAGTTTACTCCAGTTAGGGGAGGTACGGGGAAAATAATACATTTTGGAAATGATGCAGACAATTACATTGATGGAAGCCACAATCTGCAATATTAAAGCTAATCTCCACCCCTCCCCATAAAATTAAAAATGAGACTAATTTCCAATGGACTAATTTGTCTTAAAAGCTTCAGTGGAGTTCTGTTTGTGAGAGTGTCACGGTTACACATGATCATCACTTAGTTTCCATTAAAGAATACGCTGCAGACAGACACTCAGCAACAGCTCTTAGAGTCTACTAATAATAACTGGTGACAATTCGGTCACCAAAATTAGATTGAATCAAAAAGAATAAGTTCTGTACAGTGCAAATCTACCCATCAGTGCCTGTGATCGTCAAGGACTCATCATTCGTGTCCTGACTCACCCGCCTCTGTTTCTGGAAGATCTGCTCCAGCTCCCGCTCCTTACTGGAGAGCTGATGCTCAAGGTCCTGGCTCCTAGACAGGAAGCGTTCAGAGTCCTGCAGGGGGGAGAGAGAGAGAGCGGGAGGGAGAACGAGAGAGCAAGAGGATCTTCCCAAAAACTGAGGTTACTAACAAGGCGTATGCAGTGGGAGATCTCTTCCTTTACCTGCAGGAGGATCCTGTCCTTCTCATTTTTGATTTGCTGCTCCATTTCTTCATATAAGCGCTGGATCTCGTCGTCATGTGTTGCTGCTTTTCTGTTCGGATGTAGAATTATTTGTAAAAAAAAATTTTTTTTTGGGGGGGGGGGTCTTGTTAATGCTAATAAAGCTTTTTCCATTAGCTTTGGCAGCACATAAGAAAATGGAGCGCTCAAGCGTTATCAAATGTTTAGTTAAGCTTTCAGTCTGCCATTTCAAAATCATACAGTAGGTCAACTGTAAGCTAGCATGACGCATTCTGAACAGGCACAGCAACAAATAACAGTTTCAGATAAGTACCAGAAGAAAAAAAGTGCACTTATTATCAGTGTAGTTCACATCTGAAAATCAAAAAGGATAACTATAAATTACTTAACCATTAAAGGCCTGACCACTCCGGTCAGCTTGAAAAACAAATCGAATCCCTGCGTCTCTACAGCAAGAAAGATGTTCACGAGTTTCGAAACAGCTGCGGTGTGAGCCACCTGTCATAAAACCCAACCATAGCAGCCTCCTCCAACATCTGCATTCCTTTCACTTAGAAACGGCCTCAAAAACAGGTTGCTTTTCAGCTATGGGAAACTGTGTGATAATGTACCACTATGGTACAAAAGCTACGCTGTGCTCAGTTGAAACATGACATAATAAACAAGCAGGTAGAGATTGTCAAGTAATATTCCTTGTAAAATTGCCATGAACATTGTCTGTCACAATTTGGAGAAAGTGAGAGTTTTGGGAGCACATTCACAAGCACTTAATATTGCTTTGGAGCTGGGAGGTTAGCCACATCCCAATGGTGGAGTAAAAGTTTCTTTCACCCACACTGTAAAACTTAAACACTTCTCCCAGGCTTAACTAAGGACTACAAATCTGTCAGTCAGAAAAAGCTATACTTTAAGTAATAAAAAAAAATTTTAAGGGAAAAAACCCCCAGAAAAAACATAACTGGGGACGATCATTCTATAGATGCCCTAATGCAAAAAAGGTTTAAATGGCATTCATATCGTAGCAAGCATATACAGTAAGCTACTTTGCCCTTCGTTACTCGGGCAGAGGTTATCTGTAAAGGAACATTGAGCTAGCCTGGTCCCAGATTTGTTTGTGTTGTCTAGCCAATGACTATTTGAGTTGGCAAGACAGCACAAACAGATCTGGGACCAGGCTACAGTGAGCTACTAATTGCCCAAATTCTACATAGGTACCAATACCTGATGAATGGCGATATTTCTACCTTTTAAGGGCGCTCTCCATCTCCCTCTTCTCCTGGTTGGCCTCTTTGATCTGGAAGGTGACCCTGGCCAGGAACTCCTCAAAGTTGGACAGGAGATGCGGCTCATCTCTTCTCAGCTGGGCCCACAGACTACGCACCTCACCAGGGCTGATGGGAAGGGGGTCAGAACAAAGATTAGTTTGAATGACAAGACATGGAATACAGTCTGTACTCAGGTTTCTGTGTAGAACAACTGTACTGAGGTACTTCTTGGTGGGGGAAGAAAATAAAAAAAGTACTTCAAGTTGAACCTTTAGGTCAATGTGAACAATTAGGACAATGTAGGCAGGCTGGCAGTGGGTAGCTGTGGGCTGCCTGCAGCCGTGCTGACATATTTGTGCAAAATTGACATTTGGTCAAGATGATCTTAGCCTAGGAAATCCCATTTCCTGTTAGTAGAAAATTGTGTTTACTGTTGTCAAAATAGCACTATCTTTGTCTGTGCCATGGTCTTCATGTCAGTGTTCAGATAACAACTGGAATAACTTATTTATGTAATATTTTGGCAGGGCAATATGTGGAAAGACCAATTGAGAAAATGATCTCATTCAATGCATGTTTGATGGATCTCTGTTCATTGAAATTTGGACTGATTGATAAGACTAGCAGGCCTCTGGAAGACTCCTAAACAAATATGGAAACTTTCCAATCCTCACAGTAGAGTTACATGCCGTGTCAACTTCATGGAAAACACACCGGAGGTTGAAGCAAATTGATGTGATGTAAATTGTCAGCATTGCGTTCTGGTTCGAACCCAGGTTTGCAGACAGTCAATAGGATGTACTTATCAAGTTGACATCCTCACCTACTACCGTTTACTTTTATTGAGCCACATTTGTTTGCTGAAGGTGAGTCTAGACATGCATTAAACGAGGCCCGGCTCTCTCGTTTCTCTCCTCTGAATGCCTGGAGTTCAAAAGGCAAAAGCACTGGTACCAGCACCAACCAATGTCTGGAATACATCCACAGACATGAATGTCAGTGACTATAATGATTTGTCCAAGGTTAAATAACCCAACTCAATTTAGACTAACTTTTCCTATGTGAGGTTTTTTGGGTAGACGACAGTGACCTCAGGTATTTCATCTGTTTTCTACTTAAACATGTCTGTAGACTTTATGCTTGTTTGTTAAGCTTATAGAATTTGAGAAATATCAAAGCAAGCAGATTGAAACAGAATGGCTAGCACTACTATGGAGCGGCAACTTAGCGCTTTTTGTTTTGCACAGCTGACTTCAATCAATCTAATATTTCTAAAGGAATAGACTGGTCATTTGAGGGCATTATTTAGGGTTGGACAAAGATTCACATAGTATGGACGTCACAGACAAAAACAAACACTCACTCCTCAAAGACGTTGCTGGCGCCCAAGCTCTCCATGAGCATGCAGAAGTGCCTCTCTTCCTCGTCCTCGCTGCCCATCAGCCTCTCCTCCCACTGGGTCTGGTAAAGGGAGTCTGGGGGGCCCTGGTTGGCTTCCTTGGAAATGGGGCAGGCATCCCCCATCCCTTCTGTTACAGAGATCCTTCGGCCAAACAGGAACTCACCTGGAGAAATAAAGAGTCCAGGAGATTATTTATAATACCCTTTACTCCCTCTCTTTCTATGTATCTGTACCTACCCAGAGCTGCATCCTCTGCTTGCACAGTGCACTAGCGCAGTTAACGTTATTATGTGGAAAGGGAAGATGCAACAAATCAAACTACATCACTTTTTCAAAACAAATCACAGCACATCAACGTACATTGGACAGTAGAAAGTGAGAAGAGGACATAGTCAACGTACTGAACCCTGAGGAGAACTCCTGCAGGGTGAGGTATCCGTTGCCGTCAGAATCCAGGGTGTCGAAGACATTCTCCAGCTCCTCTGCACTGAGGGGCAGTTGTCCATGGAGCCTCTGCAGAGCAGGACACACAACACAAATCAGGTGCCATGGACACAACTGGGGACCTGAAGGACTCAAGTCTTTACGTTAAACAGACACCGTAATTGGGGGACAACATGCTCATAGTAACGGAATAAATGGAATTGTATCAAACTCAAAAAACACACGGCTTCCATGCAACTCCATTCACTCAATTCCAAACATTATTACGAGCCATTATCCCTCAGAAGCCTCCTGTGCCAACAATACAGTACGGTACAACAGCTGCCAGCCAAGCACAAACACCTGGGAACACACTCAACAGTATCATCAGCATCAGAAAAGACGGTCATGTACAGGAGAGCAGATGTTCTTCCTGTTCATAAAGTGTATCATTTGCATTCACACAACCGACGTAACGCGAGTTCATGACAAAGGAACCGTTAACAACTAGGACTGGCTGCTCCATAAAACGTCTATATTAATAAACTTGAGACATTCATTCGTTCAGATTGAACGCAAAACATTATAGCAATGAACATTTCTGCCCAAAGTCAAAAACAAAACAGTCAACATACGCCCAAACCGCCATTTACACAGCAAGGCCAAGCAGTGTGTGAAAGCAAACAAACTCTGAAACCCTGACAATAAGCAGTAAAGACCACAACGATGCAGAAAAGCCAAGCGCTGCCTCACCTCTGTGAGTCGGGCATGTCTATGTTTACACCGAAACCACTTGTGAAATTTGTAGTAGGAACTCCTTGTTAAACTCTTATCTGGGCTGAACACATCCCTTATGTCAGCAGACAGAGATCACAGCCGGAGACACCATTGCCACCCTCTTGGTCACGGTGTGAGAAACATCGTAAGGCTGTTTGTGCAATCAGCAGAAAACGGTACGAGCACATACAGGGTTAATGCTGGCAGTCGCTAGAAAACATTCATGAAATGTTCAAAAAAAGAATTTGATGTGTTCAGAACTTTGCTAAATTACTTATTTATCCACTTTGCCCTTATGGATAAACAAGGTAAGCCTAATCAGGCATAGTAAATACCCGACTAAATCTAAAACCAACTTGCATACGGCAGAGAAATACATTTTCTGTTCCATCTACTCAGGTCATATAAGGATAGACAAGCAGAAATGCATTTCAGTTGCATAACACATATTCACGAAGACAATTGTAATGTATTATACAGGAGTGCACACAGTTATGCACTGACGTTATTACAAAAAAATGTTTTGGGGGGCTGATTTCATTACTTTCACAACTCAGAAACGAACACGGGGAGCGGGTATAGGGGCATGTTTTGTATATTTCCATAAACATTGGATCAAAGGGATCTATTCTATTGAGACTCTCGTCACGGTGTGGGCTCACAAGTGCTCGATCAAAGGAATACTCTGCCCATCGATGAATATGTAAGAAGCATTTGGATCTGCACAGTAACGCAAATGAAGTTGCTGTATGACAAAGCAGGGCTCTGTGTGGCTCTTTGCTGCCCGTATGTGTTGTGGGCTCCTGTCACTCTTTCACATGCTCTCCTGAATAAGATAGATACAGGCTACATCCTCAGAATCATCTCTAATGAGCACACCACAGAGATATAAAAGTGTTCCATTTAATTCTATGGAGCAAACGCAGCCCCTGTCCTCCACATACAGCCTTGTGAAATGACCAGATTGTTGTCTCCAAAGCTAACAAAGGGTCTATGGAGGATTTGTTGCAGTTGTTAGGTTTGGCATTATTTAGCTAAATGTACAGTGCCTTCGAAAAGTATTCACACTACTTCCTCTTTTCCACATTTTGTTACATTATAGCCTTATTCTAATATTGATTTGTATCAATCTACATATAATACCCCATATTAACAAAGCAAAAACAGGTTTAGAATTTTTTGCAAATGTATATATATTTTTTTATTATTCACATTTACATAAGTATTCAGACCCTTTACTCAGTACTTTGTTGAATCACCTTTGGCAGAGATTACAGCCTCGAGTCTTCTTGGGTATAACGCCACAAGCTCGGCACACCTGTATCTGGGGAGTTTCTCGCATTCTTCTCTGCAGATACGCTCAAGCTCGGTCAGGTTGGATGGGTAGCGTCGCTGCACAGCTATTTTCAGATCTGTCCAGAGATGTTCAAGTTCGGGCTCTGGCTGGGCCACTCAAGGACATTCAGAGACCTGTCCCGAAGCCACTCCTGTGTTGTCTTGGCTGTGTGCTTACAGTCGTTGTACTGTTGGAAGGTGAACCTTCGCCCCAGTCTGAGGTCCTGAGAGCAGGTTTTCAAGGATCTCTGTACTTTGCTCTGTTCATCTTTCCCTCTATCATGTCTCCCAGTCCCTGCCACTGAAAAACATCCCCACAGCATGATGCTGCCACCACCATGCTTCACCGTAGGGATGGTGCCAGGTTTCCTCCAGACGTGACGCTTTGCATCCAGGCCAAAGAGTTCAATATTGGTTTCATCAGACCAGATAATATTGTTTCTCATGGTCTGAGAATCTTTAGGTGCCTTTTGGAAAACTCCAAGCAGGCTGTCATGTGCCTTTTACTGAGGATTGGGTTCTGTCTGGCCACTCCACAATAAAGACCTGATTTGTGGAGTACTGCAGAGATGGTTCTCCTTCTGGAAGGTTCTCCCATCTCCACAGAGGGACTCCGGAGCTCTGTCAGAGTGACCATTGGGTTCCTGGTCACCTCCCTGATCAAGGCCCTTCGACCCAGATTTGGCCAGCTCTAGGAAGAGTCTTGGTGATTACAAACTTCTTCCAATTAAGAATGATGGAAGGCACTGTATTCTTGGGGACATTCAATGCTGCAGAAATGTGTTGTTACCCTGCCCCAGATCTGTGCCTTGACACAATCAGTCTGTGAGCTCTACGGAAAATTCCTCCAACCTCATGGCTTGGTTTTTGCTGTGACATGCACTGTCAACTGTGGGACCTTACATACAGTGAGGGAAAAAAGTATTTGATCCCCTGCTGATTTTGTACATTTGCCCACTGACAAAGAAATGATCATTCTATAATTTTAATTGTAGGTGTATTTGAACAGTGAGAAACAGAATAACAACAAAAAAATCCTGAAAAACGCATGTCAAAAATGTTACAAAATGATTTGCATTTTAATGAGGGAAATAAGTATTTGACCCCTCTGCAAAACATGACTTAGTACTTGGTGGCAAAACACTTGTTGGCAATCACAGAGGTCAAATTTTGTCCCACTCCTCTTTGCAGATCTTCTCCAAGTCATTAAGGTTTCGAGGCTGACGTTTGGCAACTCGAACCTTCAGCTCCCTCCACAGATTTTCTATGGGATTAAGGTCTGGAGACTGGCTAGGCCACTCCAGGACCTTAATGTGCTTCTTCTTGAGCCACTCCTTTGTTGCCTTGGCCGTGTGTTTTGGGTCATTGTCATGCTGGAATACCCATCCACGACCCATTTTCAATGCCCTGGCTGAGGGAAGGAGGTTCTCATCCAAGATTTGACGGTACATGGCCCCGTCCATCGTTCCTTTGATGCGGTGAAGTTGTCCTGTCAACTTAGCAGAAAAACACCCCCAAAGCATAATGTTTCCACCTCCATGTTTGACGGGTGGATGGTGTTCTTGGGGTCATAGGCAGCATTCCTCCTCCTCCAACTACGGCGAGTTGAGTTGATGCCAAAGAGCTCCATTTTGGTCTCATCTGACCACAACACTTTCACCCAGTTGTCCTCTGAATCATTCAGATGTTCATTGGCAAACTTCAGACGGGCATGTATATGTGCTTTCTTGAGCAGGGGGACCTTGCGGGCACTGCAGGATTTCAGTCCTTCACAGCGTAGTGTGTTACCAATTGTTTTCTTGGTGACTATGGTCCCAGCTGCCTTGAGATCATTGACAAGATCCTCCCGTGTAGTTCTGGGCTGATTCCTCACCATTCTCATGATCATTGCAACTCCACGAGGTGAGATCTTTCATGGAGCCCCAAGCCAAGGGAGATTGACAGTTCTTTTGTGTTTCTTCCATTTGCTAATAATCGCACCAACTGTTGTCACCTTCTCACCAAGCTGCTTGGCGATGGTCTTGTAGCCCATTCCAGCCTTGTGTAGGTCTACAATCTTGTCCCTGACATCCTTGGAGAGCTCTTTGGTCTTGGCCATGGTGGAGAGTTTGAAATCTGATTGATTGATTGCTTCTGTGGACATGTGTCTTTTATACAGGTAACAAGCTGAGATTAGGAGCACTCCCTTTAAGAGTGTGCTCCTAATCTCATCTCGTTACCTGTATAAAAGACACCTGGGAGCCAGAAATCTTTCTGATTGAGAGGGGGTCAAATACTTATTTCCCTCATTAATATGCAAATCAATTTATAACATTTTTGACATGCGTTTTTCAGGATTTTTTTGTTGTTATTCTGTTTCTCACTGTTCAAATACACCTAACATTAAAATTATAGACTGATCATTTCTTTGTCAGTGGGCAAACGTACAAAATCAGCAGGGGATCAAATACTTTTTTCCCTCACTGTAGACAGGTGCGTGTCTTTCCAAATCATGTCCAATCAATTTAATTTATCACAGGTGGCCTCCAATCAAGTTGTAAGAACATCTCAAGGACGATCAATGGAATTTCTAAAACCTGTTTTCGCTTTGTCATTATGGGGTATTGTGTGTAGATTGCTGAGGATTTAAAAAATATATATATTTTAGGATAAGGCTGTAACAGAACAAAATTTGGAAAAAGGTCAAGGGGTCTGAATACTTTCCGAAGGCACTGTATGCTATTGTCAACAGCAGTCATTCAGATGCCCTGACAAAAGCCTAAATTACAACAATGAGCTATGGGAGCTGGTGCATAGGTTAGGATACATCCACAGAGTATCATGTGTTCTCTATCAGAATAGTTCAAAGGAAACAATTATGCTAGTACTAAGCTGGGCCAATTCTTACTGGTTTCTCAGGGTAAAGAGGCTAACAGGAAAGAGACATTCTTCTGAATTAAGCATCCAGTCCACGGGGGAAAAAGCCTCAAATGCTACTGAATGTAACTCCAACAAACCCACCACAACTCATGATTGATTCTTGCTCTGAAGGATCAAAACACAGTTCAGAAAACAACTACAACAACTTGCACTGTCAATCAACATCAAAAGTCAGCAATTTGAAATGTGTTACTCTGAAATAATGACTAGGTAACTCATATACACAGTACTAAGGATGGGAACATGCATAATGCTGGTGTAACCTAAAAACGTCATTAACTCCCATGGGACGGTTTGGGGCTCACTGAGTGCGACCATACACAGTAGGTGATCTCACCTGCATGTCCCGGTGAGTGATGAAGCCTTTGTCCTCGATGTCACAGATCTGGAAGAAGTCCTGGGTCTTCTCCAGCATGGTGCTGTGTCCTGTAGATCTCTCACCGCCTCCAGCCTCACAGTCCTTCCAGTCACACTCGGCCGGGCTCTGGTCCCAGTCTCTGTACCGAGGAGCACTCCTGGATCTCCCTTTGGGGGTACTGGTGAAAGCTGCCATGGCGTGTGTGTGGTGTGGCTCCTCTCGCTCCCTCTCCCCCTACTCCTTCACATGGGTCAGGTGTAGTCAGATCTAGACAGGGGATGAGAAAAGAGACCCAGAGTAGAGACACAGGTTCAGGCTGCAGCACAGAGGCTCTCAGCAGCAATGTCACCGCTTGTCATCTCTTAGCAACCGCCTCTTTAATTAGTCGATGAAGCCCAGGCTCTGAGCGAGAGAGAGAAAAGGTAAAATGGATCCCTTCAAAATAACCCTCTCTCTGAACGATGGAGTGTGACATGTCAGACTATGGTCTTTCTTCACATAGCATTTTAAGTTGTTCATTTTGTTGTGATAACATAACCTAGGTCTTATTACAATATAATGACTTGTAGTCTAATAACGCAGCCAACTAAAGCAGCCAACTAAAAAAACATACAGTACAACAAGCCTAGAAGGAGCGATGCAAAACTCAAAGCTCACAAGGAGAGAGCCTACTTTCAACGCATCAACAAAGAAAGGTGCTAAAGAGAAGTGACCATAAACAGTTTAGACAAACAGCTCCAATTTAGGCAGACTACTGGGTCAAAGAGGACCACAGAGTGTGTGTAACTAGTCGAAAAACCCATGAAGTAAAATCACAGAGCAGATGGCAGAAGCCCCAAGCTCGAACTTAGTTCCCTCCCCCTATCAGTGGGAAGTAGCATGTTCTCTATCAGAGTAGTTCAAAGGAAACAATTATGCTAGCACTAGGCTGGGCCAATTCTTACTGGTTTCTCAGGGTAAAGAGGCTAACAGGAAAGAGACATTCTTCTGAATTAAGCATCCAGTCCACGGGAGAAAAAAAGCCTCAAACGGTACGGAATCCTACAATTCTTACAGCACCGCATCATGCAATGCATCAACATAGGAGACTGTTGAACTCTCAATCCAACAAGGTTGACTGTGTGTTGTGCGTCCACAAAAGACTACAGTACTACTGTTCTCTTGGTACGGCACACAGTGTGACCACAGCACGTACGAGTGAATGGATTGATGATCGACGACAAGTTGAGAGCCGGAGGAGTACTTTGGCCTGTCTGGAAGGGCCGTGCATGGAAATATTGACTGGTAAAGCCACACGGCGGTTAGGTCTATATGGGCTCCTGTGTGCACTGGTATGGAAGACTGCCTTAAAGGGGCTGTCCTCCTCCTGTAGGCTGCAGGCTGAGTCACTGCAGGGCAGGCAGAGAACAGAGAGTGCACCGCCACACATGCACGCCAATTCAGACGTACACACACTTCAGACTGTCTGCAGCTGGAATACATGTGCTCCCTATTCCTCCTCATGCTCCAACTAGCTAAATGTCTGATGCTCCGCATCAACATTTTTGGATGGTTATTTTGTTGACAAAAAAAAACTGCTCACGCCAAAGTAAGAGAAAACCCTTGTAAACTAAACCCTGAAAACCGATCCAGGAGACTCTGAACACTATTAAATATAGAATATGAAATACTTTTTTATTGTGCATTGCACTCTAAAAGCTCTGAAGTTGACACTTTTCTTTTGCACAGGACCAGTAATCCTCTAACTTTTAAATCGCGTGACAACACGACTATCATGAATTGACCTACTCAGTTTATGATCTCGACCGAGAATCTCATCATCCTGGATGCATCTCGACCCACCGGGATCAGACGATATTTGACACGGAGGTTGAAGACTTGAGATCTTATGTAATGGACTCCTAACAATCCACATGGCATGATGACACGTCGCCAACTCAAACACATAGGCTATTTACAATGCAATGAATGACACATGGTACACCCTCTGTTGAATAGAACAAGAGACTGTCCGTCTTAGCTAGGAGTCTATGACCTACAATGTAGGCTAATGAGCGAAGTAGAACAGAGTAGCATATGCCTTGTGCAGTCTCCATAACAATTGAATTTCAAACAGTCTAAGCTAAATGTTGCTGTAAGCTATTGGCTTGTTTCAATGGTCAACTTAGGGAAATAACCTGCTGTACTACTTTGCATACAGTTAGCTAACTTATCTTCCAAGTTGCTGCATCAAACCAGAAGTAATGAAGGGAGGCAACATAGGGCCTTCAATGTATGACATTATTTGATTAAGCTAGATACTAAAATAGACAACACTAAATCAATATAGGAAGCAACAACTGTGTAAAGTCAGACACTCAATAAAGTTTAAAAAAAACAATAAAAAAAAAAAACAATGCACTAAGTTCAACAGAAAATTGTGGTTGCCTACAAACAGGCTGCCTCTGAAAGTGACTCATCTCCGGAGCAAAACTCTTACTGGGCTGTCTCTGAAGCACTCAGACTCTGTGCTGCCAGTCTCACTACTCTACTTCCTTTGTTTGAACTATGACAAGAGCCATTTGCCCTAGAAAAATAAAGCAACTTCTCCTGTGTGTGCTGGTCCACCAGCAGGTCAAAGTCATACTGGAGCTTATGACCACAGGTAAAGTTATTGAAGAGTACCTGAATGACCAGTCTGCAACCCCTTCTGATCACTTCACTAGGTTAAGCCTAATCGGCAAGTGGTTGGATGTTGAAGCGCAACAAAATAGCAAGAGGGAGCCAACCAACCTTCGCAAGAGAAAGAAAAAGAAAAAAATCACAAAGCAAACTTTTTTGTAAGACAATTACTGGATTGTGGAAACAGGATAAATGTGTAAATATGATGTGGTAACAGAGCATTATTCTGCCTCCTACCACCCCAATTCATACATCAAAGTTTGAAAAGTGTAGAATGGGTATATTGTCATTTGACAATTACTTTTCACTATGACATAAGTAACTAGGTCAATGTGTGGTAACTAAACCGCTTCCTGTCTTGATATGTGATCTAATGTTCATTCTTGGGACTGTACAAACAAACGCTGGCCTGCCTATCAGGTCATGTGTCAGTCAGTGGTTTCAGCACATCCGACCTGGTCATAGGTTTTTCAAGTTTACCCAGTCAGAAAACTGGCAATTGAAAGTCACTTCCTGGTTGAGCCAACTTCTCAGTTTAACCATCATGGATAGTGAGAAATTATACAATTCCAACGTGGTGTAGTGCAATTGTCTAACAGGTCTGCAATGTAATATTGTGATGCAATAGCAAAGCAGTGTTGCAGGTTATAAAAGGAATGACTGGATGAAAAATGTGGTTCTGCTCTGCATTTTCTAAAGATGTAGACTAACCTTTTTAGTGAACTTTAGTGATAACCCATTCCTGTAGAAAATCAATCAACAATATCCTGGCTGGCACACTGCCTAGCACACCCTATGAGACAGAGATGCCAAAATCATTGAATATTAAGTTTACTTATTTGACCTCTAACAGGTGATCAAACCAGAAGCGTATTCATTACGCCGATGTTGTTGCAAAACGTAGATGGACCTAGCTGAATTTGTTCGGACTAATGATTAGGCCTAGACCCCACGGCATGTGATACTTCCAGTTCACAACACGTAAATAAAGTGACCAACACCACTACCTGTAGGCTACGTGATGCCACTTTTAGAACAACTGGGAACTCGGAAATCTCGACTTCAGTGCATTAAAGACAACTGGGAATTCGGAAAAAACGAGCTCCGACTTTGAAAAATATTTTGAACGGTCATCCATCTCGGAATTCCAAGTCGGGAAACTCTGGCATCTTTCTAGTTACGACTTTCCGAACTAAAGATCACTGCCGTAATAAATTGGCCTTTTTTGTTGTTGAAGTTATCAGTTGTCTTGAAAGCACCAATCGAATTGTATTGGTCGCATACACATATTTAGCAGATGTTATCGCGGGTGTCGCGACATGTTTCTAAAATAAAAAGCAGTCTCGTCACTTCAGCCAAAAAATAACATATTTAGCACTAAGGTCAAATAGAAATGAAAGAGTTGCCGACAAAGTTAACAAAGAGTGATCCTTCTCAAACTGTTAACGTTACCCGCCACTTGAACCCGAATCTATGAGGAGAACGTCTCCTGTAAACCCAGATTCTGGTTCACCCGTCACTGCAGATAGTTGTCCAGTCCAACTAGCTAGCTAAAGTAGCCTACTTTCTAAAATAGTAAGCTAAAGTAATACATTACCATGTGTTACTGGAAGGCACTAAAGACAGTCATGTACTGTGCGACTTCAAACGTGTATCTGTCACAACTTCAACAAGCTGTATTTCCTTTGTTTACGACATAACTGGAGGAATTTCACAGACCTGCCTGCTGGGAGGGACTCAAGGTCGATTCGCGTCTGTAGATATAGGGCAATTCCATGGCAACAGTGTGACAGACTCAGATTCTTTACTTTGAAATGGTATTTCAAACTAAAATCAATAATTGCAGTTAAACGAACCACATCTATGCACAAGGACAACTTTTAAACAATTTCCACTGAACATTTGTACAAAAAAACTTTACTTGAAGAACAATGCTGATGCAAAGTTTAGTAACAGTGAGCTTTCGTGCCATCATTCTGTTACCAAAATGCATCTGCACTGTTATTCAAGTATATGTGTTGTAAACTTTTCAGTGGAAAGTAGGATTTGTTTATATGTCCAATGCAGCCACTTTTTAAAATCTCAATATCAAATCATTTCTGAATAACAATTACATACCTTACTGTGATTGTTTTAAATTAAAATGGTCAACAACAACAAAAAAGCTTCTTAGCAAAGAGCAATTCATCAAGCAAGAATTTTGCTAGGACTGTTTGGGAGTAGACTGACTGGGGAGAGGACAACTGAAAACTAGCTGTAATTGGCAGAGTGGTTTAGAACTCTCTTTCTTATTGGTCTATTCTAATTCACCAGGCGTGCCAAAACTCCATCACACCAAAACAGGCTATAATTTCAGGCGGTCGTTTCAAACAGCTCTTTATTATCATTTTCACAATTTCAGTATTATTCCAACCTCATAGTGTAATATATATATATATTTGTTTTTGACTGCACTGGGCCTTTAACTTTGCAATCATTGGTTTTTGTTTGACACATTTTAAAGTGAAAAATGTGAGTCTCAATGCCACTCTCTTACCATGGAATTGCCCTATAGTAAACTTTATAAGTGCCATATTTGACTACCTGGTTTTTCAGGTGGGATCTTCTGTCTAGAAGAGGAATGGGCCGCTCCAGTCCTCAGGGACTGGAGTGGTGTCACTCCTTTCCCACATCCCTCGCAAAACAGGTGATTAAACTAATTGCATTCTAAACAGAAGATCAAGATTAGTTGATTATTTATGATTAGTTGATTATTAGAGTCCGGTGTGTTAGCCGGGGCTGGGGGAAAAGTATGACACCAGTCAAGCCCCTAAGGACTGGAGCTGCCCATCACTGGTCCCGAATAAATCCCGTGCAGCAGCTGGACTTTCTGAAATCATAATGCAGTGTGCACTATCCAGAGAAGAAGAAGAAGAATGAATGAATGAATGAACATTTGTTTTTTGACATCATAATCAGACCATGACCTCTATGATCTGTATGCCTCAAATTTGCAGCTGAATCCCATTCACAGCTGGCAACTAATTACAGAGGCTGATTAATTTCACAGAGCGCTATGACAACCCTGACAGTTTCTCTTCAAAGCCATAGATACCTTTGAAATGCTTATTGACATGTGCAATAATTTATGCTCACTTACTCTTCTCCTCAGACGAGACAAGCATTATAAATAAAATGGTCCCTATGTTGATGAATAAAACAATAATAAGTTGTTGTATAGACATTTAGGCATACTCCATCTCAAAATAAGGAGAACATTCAATAACCAGAACATTCTTGGAAAGAGTTTCCTGGCTTTTGTCCATTCGACAAAAGCTTATGTCCTCTTGGCTTGCAATGATGTTCCATATGGGATGCTGATGCTTATATGAAGATGCCACCAAGTTGTGCCAAATGAAACAACACTTCAAATTGATGGAACTTAATCAATGTATAGACATTGGTCTAGTAGTGAGAACATGACAGAATAGCTAACTAAGATACTCATAATGAACAAGGTGGGTTGTAATGTCACACTCAATGTAGTTTTGTTATTTTTTACAGAATGGTACAGTATTTGTATGGTGACTGTACTCAGCAGATCAGAGGTATGAGTTGTAATGCCGGCAATGTTCAGATGAGGGCATTAGAGGAGCATGTACAGTACCATACAGCCTGTATAAAATGTTTGTACACTAGTGCTTTTGAGAATTAAGTACAGAACAGTATGGTAAAGGCCTTTGTGAATAGGAAACAGAGACGTTATGCATCTTTGAATCAAGCCATTGTTTTTGGAAAACTGAGGTTTATGCCGAGCATCTGGAAACTGCATTAGTTTTTAATGTGGAAGAACATATTATCATCAAAACAGAATTATACCCTCTTCAGTTAACTGGACCAAGTCTTTCATAGCCTTTAGTGGGAATTAATTTGTCTTTGAGAGAATCAAAGACCAATAAATCAGAGTAGATAATGGTTCCATGGTTCATGATGGCTATGAAACTGTATCTATAGAAATTTCTAAATAGGTCAAACTTGGCATTCATTAGCAGTATTTCTTGCAGGCAATTAGCCAGGCTTGGCAACTGTATATACTCTGACATAATAACTCATTTAATTTACAGTAACACTGGCATGTATCCATAAACAACTTTTGATTACATTTGAACTTTTAAACGCTCGATCGTTATTTAAAATGTGAATGTTCATCAACTTGCCAAAAGTGCTGTTTTATATGTGGCTGTTTCACAGATATAATCCAATAAATGCTGCATGGATTAGTCTTGTGCCGGTGGGGTCTCCACTTCAGGCAAGCAGCCTGATGCTATAAAAATGTGTCTGCTCCATCTCACAGCAGCCAAGCAGGTGTAAAAATACTCTTAACGGCCATGTCAAGCAGGTGTAAAAATACTCTCTCCAGCCATGTCTGTCACTGGACTAGACTAGGTCTCCAGAATGTTCCACATATTTTGTGATGATTAAGGCCCTAGAGAGCTTTGAACATCTTCTAAAATGTTGTTTTGTGAGTCTGGTGCTGCTGACAGATACAGGTGGGATTCCAAATTAGATTCAAAAGCCAGATGCATGTATGGAGTTTTGAACAAAAAAGATTGTCATTGCAAGAAAGTACACAGACAACTATTTTAGGATGCACAGCGCTGATGAAGATTGTGATGGTTACTGCACTAGAAGCTAGGCTACAGGCCTCCTCTATATCTTGCTTACACAATCGATGGCTGTGAAGAGCACCAGTTTCCGCTGTCTTCCAAGGGCTCAAGGTTTACAGCTTTGACTCATTCAGCCCTAACACCCCGGGAGGAGCTCAGGAGACTGAAGAGAGGAACAGGAAGCTCTAGAAGTCATCTGAAGCTTACCAAAGAAAGGCACTACTAGACCCCTGGGAGCCATCTCACTGAGTGGAGAGGAAAAGCAGACCACAGGAAGAGAGTGACAACGCTGCCAGGCCAGGGTCACACCGCACGGGTGTAAAGGGCGTGGAAGGACTGACATCACACTTGGAGTCTCCCTCTGTCTCGCTGAGAATGAGATGGGCAGTGGCCAGGGTCTTAGGACCAACCATAGTATCCCTGTTTCAGGAGAAGCTACAGGAGAAGAGCCCATTGCCCTTTCAATCTGCTACATCACAAAACAGAAAGACAACCATATAAACAATGTATAAAGAGCAACCCATGCCTAATTGTTTTAGTGTACCATTGCAGTCTGTGCACTGCGAATAAATAGTGTGGTCATGAAAGGCTGGTCATGGCTCACATCAAAACCATCAGCCTGGAGACCCTAGACCCACTTCAATTCGCATACCACCCCAACTACCCTATGTAGCGCTTATGGTCGGATGCCGAGCAGTTGCCATACCAGGCGGTGATGCAACCAATCAGGATGCTCTCGATGATGCAGCTGTAGAACATTTTGAGGATCTGGGGACCCATGACAAATCTTTTCCGTCTCCTGAGGGGGAAAAGGTGTTGTCATGCCCTCTTCATGACTTTCTTGGTGTGTTTGGACCATGATAGTTTGTTGGTGATGTGGACACCAAAGAACTTGAAACTCTGGACCCGCTCCACTACAGCCCTGTCAATGTTTTTGTACATGTATTTAGCTACTAAGCTACAGTACCAGTCAAAGGTTTTGACACACCAACTCATTCAAGGGTTTTTCTTTATTTAGACTATTTTCTACATTGTAGAATAATAGTGAAGACATCAAAACTATGCTATTTACACATATGGAATCATGTAGTAACCAAAAAAGTGGTAAACAAATCAAAATATATTTTATATTTGAGATTCTTCAAAGTAGCCACCCTTTGCCACAGGAAAGGAAGACCCAGAGTTACCTCTGCTGCAGAGGATAAGTGTTATTTCTATAGTTTTGATGTCTTCACTATGTACAATGTAGAAAATAGTAAAAATAAAGAAAAACCCTTGAATGAGTAGGTGTGTCCAAACTTTTGACTGGTACTGCATATAGAATTGTTTTAAGAAGTTCATACCAAGGATCATTTTGATATTTGATTTAGAATTTTAAAACACCTTGAAGTATACATTTATTTATTTTATTTATTTATTTATTTTTAATAAAAAATTGTATTTCACCTTACTGCTGTTAGCCCATACAAACACATTGCACAACATATTCACTACAACAGATAGTCCCCCCCCAAAAATCGAAAGGAAATTGGTTCGGAAGTGTCTATCCTATATCTGAGACATAACTAGTACCGCGGGACCTTCAGACGAGTGTATTGAGGCCTGTGGGCATCAACAACTGACATGTTCGTGAGAGTCTCACCTTTACACAGAGGGGTCATATGCCAAACCGTTTGGACGCTACAGAAGATTTTGTAAGAAGACAGATTTTTGGGATGTCTCATGGTCTGACAAAAACAGCTCTAGCTCTGTCACCTTTCACCGCAGATGCGGAAGTGTTACATAGGCGGATGCGGTGGACTGAGATGCATCCAATGCAAAAAAAACATATATGTCTAGCTTAAACTGACATTTTTATGGGGATTTTGTATTATGCCAATTAGATTTTTGCGAGGACACCTGTAGTCACTGTGATGAAGTTAAAGACATCTAGGCTGAAAGCACTCAAACTTGCCTGCTAGTTTGCAAGGGGTGGTGTGTGGGCAGTTGCCAAGAACTGTATTTACTGTCCTTTGCACTACTTTGAAAAAAATCTCCTATGTCCTCTTTTTATCTTCTTGACTGCTGACCCCTCCATAGCTATCTTGCTGGCCCTACGATGAAGACTAAGACAGTGACTGTGGAAGAAATTCTGTAGCTAGCAAGTCTTCTTGGTTTCAAAACAGCCTTAGGTTTGTTAAAACAGAGCCCAGATCGTCAATGTGTTTATGAAATATTGGAAATATGAGGAGTCATTTGCTTGTTACCACCCCTAGGTGGCAATCTTTAGCACTGATAATCATGGCCGGTGGCAACATTTTCAATTGAGTTCCTGACAATGGCTTCCATGCACTAACTCTGACTTTACCCTGCAAGAGTGTCATTTTTATTTTCTTCCATTTATAGTTTATCTTTGACTTAAAGGGAATGAAATAAATATATTAAGTGAATAAATCTACACTAAACAAAAATATAAATGCATAATACAACAATTTCAAAGATTTTTCTGAGTTATAGTTCATATAAGGAAATCAGTCAATTGAAACAAATGTATTACGCCCTAATATATGGATTTCACATGACTGGGAATGCAGATATGCATCTGTTGGTCAAATATACCTTCAAAAAATGTCACGCCCTGATCTGTTACACCTATCCTTGTGCTTGTCTCCACCCCCCTCCAGGTGTCGCCAATCTTCCCCATTATCCCCTGGGTTCCTATACCTGTGTTTTCCGTCTGTCTGTGCCAGTTTGTCAAGTCAACCAGTGGTTTGTCTCAGCTCCTGCTTTTCCCCAGTCTCTCTTTTTCCTCGCCCTCCTGGTTTTGACCGTTGCCTGCCCTGTCTCTGAGCCATCCTGTACCTTTGCCCCACCTGTGGATTACTGACCTCTGCCTGACCTGAGTCTGCCTGCCGTCCTGTACTTTTGCCCCACTACTCTGGATTATTGACCCCTGCTTGCCTTGAGCTGTCGTTTGCCTGCCCCTGTTGCTGTAATAAATATTGTTACTTCGACACAGTCTGAATCTGGGTCTTACCTTCAAACCTGATTTTTAAAAAAGGTAGGGGCGTAGATCAGAAAACCAGTCAATATCTGGTGTGACCACCTTTTGCCTCATGCAGCGTGACACATCTCCTTCGCGTAGAGTTGATCAGGCTGTTGATTGTGGCCTGTGGTATGTTGTCCCACTCCAGATTTTTATCATTTTAATTATGATTTGTATGATTAACCATGTGACAATGATTTTGACAAAGGAAAATGTTATTGAAATTAAACTGTTCCACAAAAATACGCATCTAAAATGTTTTTATTAATAATAACTGGCACGCAGATCAGGAGAAATGATAGGATAAATTGTACGCTTCCCCAAACTTGAAACTCACGAACCACCTATGGTTTTTAATATAACGCCCATCAAAAAAAATGTGCACGCGCTTGAGGTCCCTTGAGAAAACGTGCCTGACTATGGAAATCAAAGGCCCGTCACACTGATTAGTTCTGGTGCCGGCCCTGGGTAGACCCTCCACAAGCCAGCACCGCTTTGGCACTCAACGAACAGGCAGTGTTTCTGGTGGGCGGAGACTGTAACGTGGGGAGAATTAAAGCCATTCTACCTCACTTTTACCAATACGTCACACGTGCCACTATGGGTGCTGAAACTTTGATTCTACCGACAGAAATGCATACAAGGCCCTCCCTCATCCTCACTTTGGCAAATCTGACCATGACTCTATTTTCTCCTGCTTCCTGTTCACTTCAATACGGAAGTGGTCTGATGAAGCAGACACAAGGCTGCAAGACTGTTTTGCTAGTACAGACTGGGATATGTTCTGGGTTTCATCCGAATGCATTGAGGAATTTACCACAGTCACAGGCTTCATCAATAAGTACGTAGACTATGATGTTCCCATTGTGACTATATGAACGTATCCAAACCATAGATTACAAACAATATCCTCGCTAGGCTAAAGGCTAGAGCTACCACTTACAAGGAGCGGGGAGCGGACATGGACACATACAAGAAAGCCAGCTACGACCGACAAGACATCAAACATGCAAAAGGACAATATAGGAGAAAGGTGTAATCCTATTACACCAGCTCCAATGCAAAACATATGTGGCAGGGCTTGCAGACGATAATGGATTACAATGGTAAACCCAGCTGTGAGATGCCCCGTGATGCAGAACTCCCAAACAAGCTAAATGCCATTTATTCTCTCTTCGAGGAATACAACACTGAGTCTTGCGTGAAAGCCCCTGTTGTGTAGCCCTTTACAGGTTGAAAATTGCAGATTTGGACACACCTCCACATTGATCTGGTACTGGTACTCTCTGTATTTAGCTCCACATTGATCTGGTACTGGTACTCCCTGTATATAGCTCCACATTGATCTGGTACTGGTACTCCCTGTATATAGCTCCACATTGATCTGGTACTGGTACTCCCTGTATATAGCTCCACATTGATCTGGTACTGGTACTCTCTGTATTTAGCTCCACATTGATCTGGTACTGGTACTCCCTGTATATAGCTCCATTCTTGTGTATTTGATTTCTCTTGTGTTACTATTTTTCTTTTTATTATAATTTTTTAACTCTGCATTGTTGGGAAGGCTCATAAGCAAGCATTTCATGGTAAGTTTACCATTCGGCGCATAGATTTGATTATCCCAGGATGTGGTCATGGTTGGCCTGCAGTCATTCGGCAACCTGGCTCGTAACCGTAGCCAAATTAAAGCTTAGGGCTGCATGCAGAGTAGGGTGCTTTCCTCGCTGCTATTGCCTCTTATCGCACAAAGCTTTATTGTGCAAGACAAGCTATTACACGCACCATTTTCAGCCTGGCTGCAGATGCGATGTGGAAGGCCAGAGTTGCCAGATAACTTTGTGATAAGGTAGCAAAACTGCCCGTTACAGAGCGTTACCAATCCAGCCACTTAGCCTGGATTCGATCAAGATTAGCATACTAAAATTACAGCTAATTGATTAGCCAGGCGCCTACTGCAGGGTACGTTGTCCTGTATTTCTGCTCAACCTTACAGTACACGAATGAGCATTAGGGATTTCCATCGCCTCTTGAAACTGGACTACGGCATTAGACATGATTGCATGTAAGCACCAGTCCCCATAGGCCTATCCCTTGAGAACATATGGTTTCCATTGCTTAGTGAGTTCCCCCATACAGTACAGCATTTTGGACTCCCTGGCTTTCCAGTGTCTCATACGCCTCCATAGCTCTCCTCTCTCTCTGTATTTACAGACTAATTTCAGCACCTGAGTTTAGTAGCACATTGCATGCTTTGTGTATTGAGTATCTAATCTAGCGGGAATCAACCACATTAGCTCTGTTGCGTTACTTTGAGATTTACGTTGGTTTATATAAAAATTCCAGTTTCCAACATATTTAATTCTAATTAAGAGTTGAGGTGATCTGAAGGGGCAAATGGTGGTTAAGGGAATACTGCAAAGTGTTCCTCGTGTCAGAAGAGAACATTTAAGCCATGCACCACTGTTTTTCCAGTTGGTCGCTAAGTGTGCCATACTGCAGTTTCAAACGTCTGTCTGAGTTCCTGCAATCCCTTTAATTTCAGCCCCAATGATAACCTAGGCAAGTGAAAACATTATCTTTTTATATTTTATTTGGCTCAGCCTCTCAAAAAACCCTTTAAACAACCCACAGGAGTCAAAAACATACTCAAAGGAGGAAAAAAGGCAACTTTTCTGGCCTGCACAGCTTCAAGGTAAATGTTGCATGTAGAAATGAATTAAAGGTATTATTTCAATCATGTAACGGCCCTGTTTTAAGATGAATAGTTTAAGGATTCGGTTAAACCGAACAAAATGTAGCTTATGATTTTGTATGTGCACCAAAAGCTTACCAGAGGAGAAAGTGAACTGTAGCTCCCCTCCCTTATAAAGAACAGTTCACGCTCTAACATTGTGAATACATATCTCCCAGACCAGTGTCTACCTCACTGTCCTCCTGCGCCTACATTCAAATACAACCAGAAAATCCTCAAGATGAACTAGAGCCTTTGGAATTTCACATTTAAAATGCCAGTAATTTTTTTGTTAGTTCTGCATTTTTCCCACCTCAGATTTCGATACGTAAACACACTACACTAAAGCATTATAGCATGGTAAGATGTGTGGCTAATTCTTTTCTAAGAGTTTGAAGGATGGCAATGTACCACACTGGACATGTTGGGAAAGTGGGGGTGTGCTGTGAATGTGTTTACTTGACTGAAGTAAAATAATTCTCGACTGGTTTGCCACTCATATCGCAACATGGTACCATCAGTCCTTCCACATGACATCATCCACTCAACTTCATTTTGCTGGGTTTTTGACATTAACATACACTGAGTGTACAAAACATTAAGAACACCTTCCTAATATTGAGTTGCTGGCTCGTGTTGACTTTAATGCTTCCCACAGTTGGACTGGATGTCCTTTGGGTGGTGGACCATTCTTGATACACATAGGAAACTGTTGAGAGTGAAAAACCCAGCAGCGTTGCAGTTCCTGACACAGACCAGACTGTCTGTCACCTACTATCATTCCCCGTTCAAAGCCTCTTAAATATTTTGTCTTGC
Source organism: Salmo trutta (assembly GCF_901001165.1). Classification (NCBI taxonomy): domain Eukaryota; kingdom Metazoa; phylum Chordata; class Actinopteri; order Salmoniformes; family Salmonidae; genus Salmo; species Salmo trutta. Next base: position 42,204,076 of record NC_042973.1, read on the forward strand.
CCATTCACCCTCTGAATGGCACGCATACACAATCCATGTCTCAATTGTCTCAAGGCTTAAAAAGAAACAAAACACATTCTTTCTCACTAAAACATATAGAACATCTTCAAAACAGGTTATAAGTCCGTTACTTCATCTACACAGGCTATTCCCAAACTGGGGTATGCGCAATGCCTTCGGGATTCACATTTTCAAACAGTCCATTTAGAGTAGCCTCGTTTCACTGCCAAAAATTAATAAAAAGGGGCTAGAAGCATCTTATATAGTGAGCTACCGAGTGGCTAGGTCACTCAAGCCCCATACTATTGTGGAGGACTTCATTTTTCCTGCTGCAGCAGATATGGCTCGGAAAATGCTAGGGGAAAAGGCCAAAAAAACTATACAGACAATGTCTTCATCAAACAACACTGTTTCATGACACATCTGTGACATGGCAGGAGATGTTTTGAAGCAACTACTGCTTCGCATACAAACCAGTGAATTCTATGCGTTACAGCTGGCTGAGTCAACAGACGTGGCGGGCCTGGCACAGCTCCTGGTATTTGTCTGTTACGTTTATGGGGGGTCAATTAAGGAAGACATCCTCTTATGCAAACCACTGGAAACCAGGACAACAGGAGAGGATATTTTTCAAGTACTGGACAGCTTTGTGACATCAAATGGACTTGTGGTCAAGATGTGTTGGTATCTGTACTGATGGTGCAAAAGCCATGACAGGGAGTGGAGTGGTAACGCACGTGCAAGCATTTGCTCCCGATGCCACTTGGGTACACTGCAGCATCCACCGAGAGGCTCTTACTGCTAAGGGAATGCCTGACAGCTTGAAAGACGTTTTGGACAATGCAGTGAAAATGGTTAACTTTGTTAAAGCAAGCCCCCTGAACTCTCGTGTATTTTCTGCATTATGCAATGATATAGGCAGCGACCATGTAACCCTTTTACAACATACAGAAGTGTGCTGGTTATTAAGGGGCAAAGTATGGACACGTTTTTTTAATTGAGAGACGAGCTTAAAGTTTTCTTTACTGACCATAATTTTCACTTGACTGACCACTTGCATGATGACGAGTTTCTCACACATCTGGCCTATCTGGGTGATGTTTTTTCTCACTTGAATGATCTGAATCTAGCATTACAGGGACTCTCTGCAACTATAAAAGAAGCGACTGCCAGATTTCTGTATAGGGCTGCACTCACAGTATCCTGCCTTGGCAAATCACGCTGTTAAGACACTGATGCCCTTTGCAACCTCGTACCTTTGTGAGAGTGGATTCTTGGCCCTCACTACCATGACAAATAAATACAGGCACAGACTGTGTGTGGAAAATTATTTAAGACAGACTCTCTCCAATGCAACCCAACATAAAGAGCATAATGATTGATTATTATTATTATGTTATTATTTGTGCCCTGGTCTTATAAGAGCTCTTTGTCACTTCCCACAAGCCGGGTTGTGACAAACTCACACTCATTCTTATATTTAATAAATTATTTGTATAGTGTGTGTGTGTGTGTGTGTGTGTGTGTGTGTGTGTGTGTGTGTGTGTGTGTGTGTGTGTGTGTGTGTGTGTGTGTGTGTGTGTGTGTGTGTGTGTGTGTGTGTGTGTGTCAGGCTTACAACGATGGCAAAAAACAACATTTGAGAGTGCGCTGACCCTGGTGCTAGAGGGGGTACGCAGCTGGAGGTTGATTGTTTGAAGGGGTACAGGACTATAAAAAGTTTGAGAACCACTGAACACTGATTGAAGTGGGCTCCTGAGTGGCGCAGCGGTCTAAGGCACTGAATCTCAGTGTTAGAGGCATCAATACAGACACCCTGGTTCACAACCGGCTGTGATTGGGAGTCCCATAGGGCGGCGCACAATTGGCCCAGCATTGTCCGGTTTGGCCGGTGTAGGCTGTCATTGTAAATAAGAATTTGTTCTTAACTGACTTGCCTAGTTAAATGAAAGTGGATCTTACAAGTGACATCAATAAGGGATCATAGCTTTCACTTGGATTCACCTGGTCAGTCTATGTCATGGAAAGAGCATGTTTTGTAAAGTCAGTGTATTTCCACAGGTTATCAGTTTTTATCTACAACTGGTCCCTTGCCCAGTTTTGTGCGAAAAGTTGAGAGTGTTTGATGAGGTGGAGGGATAGAGGGAGGGATCATGGAGTAGGGGTGGAGGGATGACATCTGATAGTTCCCCCCTGTAGAGGGCTGTATACATTATAGTGACTAATAAATAAAACAGACACTTGGTTTGGAAAAGTGCCAAATGTTTATTGGCAGTAAAGCCAGCATTAAATGTGTCATATATTATATATATATATATATATATATATATATATATATGTGTATGTGTTTCTGAATAAATTACAGACATGATATCACGTCCCAAAAAAATGATAAGGATGGGTGTTACTGTATGTGGATGCATGTGAGGATGAGCATCTGTATAATACTGAGTGCTGTATTTTTTATGTATTATATTCTCATTGATAAGATATTCCTGTCTGGTTGCTGGCGGTTGGACCCTACGTCTTACTGTTGACATGGGTCACCTGTGTACTTTTGTTAATTTGTCTCATTATTTCGTCAACGGTTCGAGACAACTGCTTTTATGTCCCTGCAACATTTCAAGATGTACAGTCCAACATTAAAAAAGGAAATTCCATGTCCACTATATTCTTTACAGGCCCAGCCATAAATAATTGATTGATTTATGACATTGATAGTGAGCCAGATGAAATAGTCCTGTTCCGTCTCGCAGGTCATACAGACTTTGTTATTTTAATTATATTCTGCCTCAGCTCTTTACGCCGTCTCAATGGGTTATATTTCCCTATTGACTGGTTAGAAGGACTTCCTAGGTCAGTGGATTCAAGTCGTTGTTAAATGCATTTTCAACTTCAAAAGGTATCTCAAAGTTTTTTACTCAGCACATAAAAGTGGTATTTTTTTTCTTCTTAGAGTCTTTTCATTGGCACCAGAGGGCACTTGTTCATCATTTTATCAGACCCGGTTGAATGACTTTACACAGTCAGGTAAAATTCACGGCCTAAACTCACAACTCAACTATTCAGTCTTGTATATTGTATTTTTGTATAATATTTTCTTTTCATCTCTTGATCCATATCATGCATTCCTCATGTTATGCTCACAAAGTGTCAGTACATTTTACAGTCCGAAATTTCAATGTTGGAAAAATGATAACGGTATATCAGACTAAAAAGAGTGGAACATAGAAGCTATACATTTGCTTTATTTTCTTGGTATAGGCTACTACTATATTGTTTGATCAAATAACTGAATTTTCGGTATAAACACTGCTAAAAAGCAGGACAAAAGCTCCACCTAAAGATATAAAGGTTTAGAGAGTGAAAAATATATTTAACTTTTTAAAATATATTTAATATACTGTACTGTAGGCATTGTCACAGCAGGTCTCTGTTGAAGCAAAAGGCACTTGTGCAACATTCTCAATTTGTATCATTTTTTAAAATCTCATTAAAATCCACGTAATGTCTTCACTTATTGTAACTTATAAGATATTTCATTTAATTGCAACATATTAAATTAGATTTGAAGAACTAATCTGGTAGTCAACCTCTTGGTGCTATATGAACAACCTGAACCAGATGTCTCAATGCATCCATATCAACCTACTACCGTTCCGTCTCATAATTTTGGAGATATCTTACACCAATGTGCCGCTATTATCCCTGTTTCCATTATCTAACATTCCAGCCATTACATTGATTTATGGAGAGAAACTTTTGCAGGTGCACCAGAAACGATAGCCAACGTCATTTTATAGATTCTGTTATCTGTCTGAATGCAGAGGCCGTGATTAGAATAGTCACTTGTGAATGACATATCTTTGTGAACTTCTGACATGGAAATACTTTTATTGACAACTATAATGTTTGATCTCTCATAGTTGAGATACTGCTGTACTCTGGCACTGTCTGCTTGTTGACTTGACTAGAATTTTGAATATTCTCAGTTTAATAGGTCTGCAGACCGTATCCAACTCCCACACAGTCCCCTCAATGACATACAGTTTGCCAGGATATAAAGGATGCCAGAGTGGCAAACCTAAGAAACCAGGCGATCCATTCATTGGTGTGTGTGTGTGTATATAAAACGGAATATTCTTAAAATCAAGGAAAGATGACGAGGCGGAGGATATATGGCTCCCTCGGGAACAGGCCCCAAACCAAGTGATCTGCGTGAAGAGGAGGCGGAGAAAGAGAGGCCGGAGGGTGGGCTGACTTCTGAGGAGTCAGAGAAGATCAAATAAACCCCCACTCCCCTCAATTCTGCTAGGAAACATGCAATCTTTGGACAATAAAATGGACGCGTTATTGGGAAGATTAAACTACCAACGGGACATTAAAAACTGTAACATCTTATGCTTCACGGAGTCATGGCTGAACGACGACAATATCAACATACAGCTGGCTGGCTATACGATGTACCGGCAGGATAGAACAGCGCTGTCTGGTATGTATTTTTGTAAACAACAGCTGGTGCACGATATCTAAGGAAGTCTCGAGCTATTGCTTGCCTGAGGTAGAGTTTCTCATGATAAGCTGCAGACCACATTACCTACCGAGAGAGGTTTCATCTATATTCTTTGTAGCTGTTTACATACCACCAGAGTCAGAGTCTGGCACTAAGATAGCATTGAATGAGCTGTATTCCGCCATAAGCAAACAAGAAAACGCCCACCCAGAGGCGGCACTCCTAGTAGCCTGGGACTTTAATGCAGGGAAACTTAAATCAGTTTTACCAAATTTCTATAAACATGTTAAATGTGCAACCAGAGGGAAAAGAACTCTGGACCACCTATACGCCACACACAGAGATGCATGCAAAGCTCTCCCTCACCCTCCATTTGGCAAATCTGACCATAATTCCATCCTCCTGATTCCTGCTTACAAGGAAAAATTAAAGCAGGAAGCACCAGTGACTAGATCAATAAAAAAGTGGTCAGATGAAGCAGATGCTAAGCTACAGGACCGTTTTGCTAGCACAGACTAGAATATGTTCCAGGATTCCTCCAATGGCATTGAGGAGTACGCCACATCTGTCATTGGCTTCGTCAATAAGTGCATCGATGACGTCGTCCCCACAGTGACCGTACGTACATACCCCAACCAGAAGCCATGGATTACAGGCAGCATCCGCACTGAGCTAAAGGCTAGAGCTGCCGCGTTCAAGGAGCGGGACTCTAACCCGGAAGCTTATAAGAAATCCCACTATGCCCTCCTACGAACATCAAACAAGCAAAGCATCAATACAGGACTAAGATCGAGTTGTACCACACCGGCTCTGATGGTTGTCGGATGTGGCAGGGCCTGTAAACCATTACAGACTACAAAGGGAAGCACAGCCAAGAGCTGCCCAATGACATGAGCCTACAGGACGAGCTAAACTACTTCTATGCTCGCTTCGAGGCAAATAACACTGAAACATGCATGAGAGCACCAGCTGTACTGGAAGACTGTGTGATCACGCTCTCCGCAGTCAATGTGAGTAAGATCTTTAGACAGGTCAACATTCACAAGGCCGCAGGGCCAGACGGATTACCAGGACGTGTACTGCGAGCATGCGCTGACCAACTAGCAAGTGTCTTCACTGACATTTTCAACCTCTCCATGTCCGAGTCTGAAATACCAACATGTTTTAAGCAGACCACCATAGTGCCTGTGCCCAAGAACACTAAGGTAACCTGCCTAAATGACTACCGACCTGTAGCACTCACGTCTGTAGCCATGAAGTGCTTTGAAAGGCTGGTCATGGCTCACATCAACACCATCATCCCAGAAACCCTAGACCCACTCCAATTTCCATACCACCCCAGCAGATCCTTAGATGATGCAGTCTCTATTGCACTTCACACTGCCCTTTCCCACCTGGACAAAAGGAACACCTATGTGAGAATGCTATTCATTGACTACAGCTCAGTGTTCAACACCATAGTGCCCTCAAAGCTCATCAATAAGCTAAGGACGCTGGGATTAAACACCTACCTCTGCAACTGGATCCTGGACTTCCTGATGGGCCTCCCCCAGGTGGTAAGGGTAGGTAACAACACATCCGCCATGCTGATCCTCAGCAAAGGGAACTCAGGGGTTCGTGCTCAGTCCCCTCCTGTACTCCCTGTTCATTCATGACTGCACGGCCAGGCACGACTCCAACGCCTTCATTAAGTTTGCCAATGATACAACAGTGGTAGGCCTGATCACCGACAACAACGAGACAGCCTATAGGGAGGAGGTCAGAGACCTGGCCGTGTGGTGACAGGACAACAACCTCTCCCTCAACGTGATCAAGACAAAGGAGATGATTGTGGACTACAGGAAAAAGAGGACCGAGCATGCCCCCATTCTCATCGACGTGGCTGCAGTGGAACAGGCTGAGAGCTAACATGGTCCAAGCACACGGTGACAGTCATGAAGCAGGCACGACAAAACCTATTCCCCCACAGGAGACTGAAAAGATTTGGCATGGGTCCTCAGATCCTCAAAAGGTTCTACAACTGCAACATTGAGAGCATCCTGACTGGTTGCATCACTGCCTGCTATGGCAACTGCTTGGCCTCCGACTGCAAGGCACTACAGAGGGCAGTGCGAACGGCCCAGTACATCACTGGGGCCAAGCTTCCTGCCATCCAGGACCTCTATACCAGGCGGTGTCAGAGGAAGGCCCTAAAAATTGTCAGACTCCAGCCATCCTAGTCATAGACTCTTCTCTCTGCTGCCACAAGGCAAGCGGTACAGAAGCGCCAAGTCCAGGTCCAAGAGGCTTCTAAACAGCTTCTACCCCCTAGACATAAGACGTCCAGAAAATCAAGTCAAATGGCTAGCCAGAGTACTCGCATTGCCCCCCTACCCCCCTTCCCTCTCCACACCACTGCCACTGTCTGTTGTCATCTATGCATAGTCAATTTAATGAAATCTACCTACATGTACATACTACCTCAACTAACCGGTGCCTCCGCACATTGACTCTGTACCGGCACCCCCTGTATACAGTTGAAGTCGGAAGTTTATATACACGTAGGTTGGAGTCTTTAAAACTCGTTTTCCAACAACTCCACAAATTTCTTGTTAACAAGTTTTGGCAAGTCGGTTAGGACATATACTTTGTGCATGACACAAGTCATTTTTCCAACAATTGTTTACACAGAGGTTATTTCACTTATAATTCACTGTGTCACAATTCCAGTGGGTCAGAAGTTTACATACACTAAGTTGACTGTGCCTTTAACAGCTTGGAAAATTCCAGAAAATTGGTGTAACTGTGGATGTATTTCAAGGCCTACCTTCAAACTCAGTGCCTCTTTCCTTGACATCATGGGAAAATCAAAAGAAATCAGCCAAGACCTCAGAAAAACAATTGTAGACCTCCACAAGTCTGGTTCATCGTTGAGAACAATTTTCAAACACCTGAAGGTACCACGTTCATCTGTACAAACAAAAGTACGCAAGTATAAACACCATGGGACGCAGCCGTCATACCGCTCAGGAAGGAGACACGTTCTGTCTCCTAGAGTTGAACGTACCCTGGTGTGAAAAGTGCAAATCAATCCCAGAACAACAGCAAAGGACCTTGTGAAGACTTTAAAGGCAATGCTACCAAATACTAATTGAGTTTATATAAACTTATTTTTGTACCCAATTTCATGGTATCCAATTGGTAGTAGTTACAGTCTTGTCTCATCACTGCAACTCCCGTACGGACTCGGGAGAGGCGAAGGTCGAGAGCCACGCGTCCTCCAAAACACAACCCAACCAAGTCGCACTGCTTCTTGACACAATGCACATTCAAACCAGATGCCAGCTGCACCAATGTGTCAGAGGAAACACCATACACCTGGTCAGCGTGCACTGTGCCCGGCCCGCCACAGGAATCACTATTGCACAATGAGACAAGGGTATCCCTGCCGGCCAAACCATCTCCAACCCGGACAACGCTGTGCCAATTGTGCACCACCCCGTGGCACATGCAGTGCCTTAGATCACTGCGCCACCCGGGAGGCCTAAGTTTTTGTAAACTTCTGACCCACTGGGAATGTGAGGAAAGAAATAAAAGCTGAAAAAAAGAATTCTCTCTACTATTATTCTGTCATTTCACATTCTTAAAATAAAGTGGTGATCCTAACTGACCTAATACAGGGAATTTTTACTCTGATTAAATGTCAGTAATTGTGAAAAACTGAGTTTAAATTTATTTGGCTAAGGTGTATGTAAACGTCCGACTTCAACTGTATATTGTTATTTTTTACTGCTGCTCTTTAATTACTTGTTACTTTTATCTCTTATTCGTATCTGTATTTTTTGAAACTGCACTGTCGGTTAGGGGCTTGTAAGTAAGCATTTCACTGTAAGGTCTACACCTGTTGTATTCGGCGCATGTGACAAATAACATTGGATTTGATTTGAGATGAAGAAATAAATGTAGCTATGTTTCCTTCCTACTGGACTACACATCTTGAGATTATTGTGTTTTTCCTTGGAGTCAGCAGTTTGCCAGTGTCTCTATGTGCACTGCAGTTGACCTGTTTAACCAACTAAGATCTGACAACCTCTGCCTTTAATAGAGTGTGGTTGATTACTGTCACGGTTGTCGTTGGTGAAGGAGGACCAAAACGCAGCAGGTATGTGCAGGCTCATCTTGATTTTTAATTACTCTCAAAATGAACATACAAAAATAACAAAAAAACGAACGATCAACAAAAACAGTCTGGTAAGGCACAAGGCAAAACACAGAACAATCACCCACAAATACCAAACACAAACACACCCTACTATATGGGACTCTCAATCAAAGGCAGATAGACAACACCTGCCTTCAACTGAGAGTCCCAACCCCAATTAACCAAACATAGACATACACTCACTAGACTCCACATAGAAATACCTAAACATAAACCAAAACCCGGAATTACTAAATCAAACGCCCTTTTAACAAAACACACCACCCTGAACCACATAAAACCAATACCCTCTGCCACGTCCTGACCAAACTACAAAACAATTAACCTTATACTGGTCAGGACGTGACAGTACCCCCCCCTTAAAGGTGCTACCCCGGAAGCACCTTAACAAAAAATAACCCCAAGCAACACCAAAAGAAAAATTCCCCTTTTCTAAAGGGAGGGAAGGGAGGGTGGCTGCCGTCAACGACGGCACTGTGCTACACCCCCCCCCTCCCCAACCCACCTATTTCTGGAGGTGGCTCCGGCTCAGGCCGTTCCAGGCTGTCTGGGCAGTCTGGCAGCTCGGGACAGTCTGGGCAGTCTGGCAGCTCGGGACAGTCTGGGCAGTCTGGCAGCTCGGGACAGTCTGGGCAGTCTGGCCGCTCGCGACAGTCTGGGCAGTCTGGCCGCTCGCGACAGTCTGGGCAGTCTGGCCGCTCGCGACAGTCTGGGCAGTCTGGCCGCTCGCGACAGTCTGGGCAGTCTGGCCGCTCGCGACAGTCTGGGCAGTCTGGCCGCTCGGGACAGTCTGGGCAGTCTGGCCGCTCGGGACAGTCTGGGCAGTCTGGCCGCTCGGGACAGTCTGGGCAGTCTGGCCACTCCGGCAGTTCAGGGCAGTCTGGCCACTCCGGCAGTTCAGGGCAGTCTGGCCACTCCGGCAGTTCAGGGCAGTCTGGCCACTCCGGCAGTTCAGGGCAGTCTGGCCACTCCGGCAGTTCAGGGCAGTCTGGCCACTCCGGCAGTTCAGGGCAGTCTGGCCACTCCGGCAGTTCAGGGCAGTCTGGCCACTCCGGCAGTTCAGCGCAGTCTGGCCACTCCGGCAGTTCAGCGCAGTCTGGCCACTCCGGCAGTTCAGCGCAGTCTGGCCACTCCGGCAGTTCAGCGCAGTCTGGCCACTCCGGCGACTGTTGACTGGCGGGCAGCTCCGACGACTGTTGACTGGCGGGCAGCTCCGACGACTGTTGACTGGCGGGCAGCTCCGACGACTGTTGACTGGCGGGCAGCTCCGACGACTGTTGACTGGCGGGCAGCTCCGACGACTGTTGACTGGCGGGCAGCTCCGACGATTGTTGACTGGCGGGCAGCTCCGACGACTGTTGACTGGCGGGCAGCTCCGACGACTGTTGACTGGCGGGCAGCTCCGACGACTGTTGACTGGCGGGGCTGGGTTTACGCACTTGAAAGCTAGTGCGGGGAGCGGGAACAGGACGAGTCGGACTGGGTTGTCGCACTTCCGGGTCCGCACGAGAGACAGGAGCTGGAAACCCAGGGCTATGGAGGCGCACAGCCGGTCTAGATCTTACCTCCTACACAACCCGCCTTGGCTGGATGGAACTAGTAGCCCTGTACGAGAGGGGTGCTCGTACAGGGCAGACTGGGCTGTGCAGGGGCCTGATGGTAGCCGTGCGTAGAGCGGGAGTTGGGTAGCCTGGTCCTCGGAGGCGTACCGGCGACCAGATGCGCTGCGCAGGCATCCTCCTACCAGGCTGGATGCCCGCTCTAGCACGGCACCTGCGAGGGGCTGGAATAACTCGCACCGGACTGTGCGTGCGTATGGGTGAGATAGTGCGCTTCTCAGCAAAACATAGCGCTCTCCACCCCATACGCTCCTCCATATAACCACGGGTAGCTGGCTTCCGGCTCTTCCTACGCCTAGCCAAACTACCCGTGTGCCCCCCCCCAAAAAAATTCTTGGGGGTGCCTCTCATGCTTCTCCCTCAGCGCGTCTATGGCCTCGTACCACCGCCTCTCTGCCTTGGCTGCCTCAATTTCCCACTGCGGGCGGCGATAATCCCCAGCCTGATGCCAAGGTCCGGCCCCGTCCAGAATTTCCTCCCAGGTCCACTTCTCCCGCCAGTCCAACTCGAATTCCTTCTGCTCCTTCCTCTGCTGCTTGGTCCTTGAGTGGTGGGTGATTCTGTCACGCTTGTCGTCGGTGAAGGAGGACCAAAACGCAGCAGGTATGTGCAGGCTCATCTTGATTTTTAATTACTCTCAAAATGAACATACAAAAATAACAAAAAAACGAACGATCAACAAAAACAGTCTGGTAAGGCACAAGGCGAAACACAGAACAATCACCCACAAATACCAAACACAAACACACCCTACTATATGGGACTCTCAATCAAAGGCAGATAGACAACACCTGCCTTCAACTGAGAGTCCCAACCCCAATTAACCAAACATAGACATACACTCACTAGACTCCACATAGAAATACCTAAACATAAACCAAAACCCGGAATTACTAAATCAAACACCCTTTTAACAAAACACACCACCCTGAACCACATAAAACAAATACCCTCTGCCACGTCCTGACCAAACTACAAAACAATTAACCTTATACTGGCCAGGACGTGACAATTACAGCTTTAAGCTTATCTTTTGGTATTCAACAGATAGAAATTAAAGTGGCAGGCTGCTCTGAAATTCTTCTTATATGTGAGTGCTTTTGGATAATTTATTGCACAACTTTTAGACAAAATAAATTGTTTATTCGATTGTCCAGATCTCAGTCTAAAATGTCCTAGGAACATAATGGAGTGAGCAGCAAAGCTTCACTTCAGCGTTCCTATGTGAGTGTAAAGCACACTGTTTGAGGGTATAGCCAGTCTCAAAAGTACTGATCAAATAGTTTCGCTGGAAATACTGCACATGAAGAACTCAATGTGGATTTATGCTCTGTCAATTTCTCAGGTCTGCTTCGGTCTGCTTGAGAGACCACAGAACAACATGAACTGATTTGAAATTGAGCTTTATTTCAATACACTTAAATGAAGACTGTGGAAAAATCAACAACACAATAAAAAAACTGTCTGTCCCATATTCGTACTGGTTATTTTTAGTTATAACCATATAATCCTCTGATTCAAAGGATAAGTATATTGGAGATCAAACTTCTTTCTTGCGCTGTAAATACTTCCTGCTGTTGCTCTCGAACATCGTAGAACAGGTAACGCAGTTTTTTTAAACCAATTACAAGTGTTTCAGTTTTCGTAACGAACTGGACTCTTTCTTTGCCTCATAATTATTTTCAGAATTGAACAGAGGAATAGTAACTGCTATTGATGGAATCCATGCAGGGTAAGAGCACAAATGTTATGAAAGCATAATTTGAAACTCTGGACTTACGCAGCCTAATTAACGGGGTTCTGAACGTTCTGATTTAACCTCTGTTTCAATTTTCCTCATTAGGAAATGCGACTGAGAATGAGATATGGGTTTTGGAGGCATGCTTTGATGTGGGTGTCTCTTGTGTGTGTGTGTGTGTGTTCGAACGTGGGAAGCGTTTGTACTTTCATTCTGTCAAAAATAGGTCACATTTACAGTCACTCTTCTAGATAACTTGAAACAGTCTAACCAGGTTGTGTTTGGAAGTAGCCTAGACTAGCTAGCAAGCTAGCCAACTTCTTTCACCAATTAGCTTCAGCCAGGCCGGTGTGCCATCGTGGCAAAATTGGTTTGACTTTGAGGCTAGTTAGGGACCGGCAATACATGACAATCCCACAATAGTTATGTAATTAAATGTTTTTAATATTTGTACATTAATATCTACAATTTATAGTTGATTTTAAGTTTTTAAGCCATTGAAATTTGGAGCTATTGACATTTAAAAAATATTGTCCCGTGTACATTGTGTAATTTACTGATGGTAATAAACTAGCCGCATAGGGATATAAAATGTCAAACCAAATCAAACATGGGCATAACGATTGGGTTGCGTGCAGCTGCTCTCTGAATTGTGGGCATGTGGGCAAGATTGAAATAAACCCAACCCAAGGAAAACTCTTATGGTATCCTTCATTCCGTGACATAACATTTTTTCCTAATTATCTCACAAATAGTTGGACGAGACTGACTTTTACACTCTGTAGTCAATTCTGAGACTAGATTCCACTAGAAGAAATGTTTCTGACTAATATCAATGCCACATTGCCAGTTTTCTTACAGATACATGTTTTATTGCCTTCAGTTGCTCTGTGGCTCTTTCTGGTGGAGGGGCCACAGACGACACTTATCCTCCGCACAGGGTTTCAGTCAGCTTGCTCCACGGGGGCCGCTCTGTCTGTCTCCTTCTCGACTCTCTCCACACCGTGTGTTTACTTTCTCAATGGCAGTGGTTTCTTAGTTTCAATCTGACAGTTACTGTAGGCAATTGACTATGAGACTTGTAGTAATAACAATTGCATTTATCAGTATGTGGGTTGTAGGGAGGGTGAAACACTAAAGGAGTGATACAAGGTCACAGACTGTGGGGGGGGGGGGGGTCTCCTGAATATCTCATGAGTAAGTACAGGGAAGATGGATTGTGCTGTTGAATTGTATACAATTATAGATTATATGGTAACATGCTAAATACAGTGCCTTCAGAAGGTATTCACAACACTTGACTTTTTCCCCATTTTGTTGTGTTACAGCCTGAATTTAAAATTGATTAAATGAAGATTCTGTGTCACTGGCCTATACACAATTATGTTTTAAGAAATTATGTTTTTAGAAATGTTTACAAATGATAAAAAATGAAAAGCTGAAATGTATTGAATAAATAAGTATTCAACCCCTTTGTTATGGCAAGCCTAAATAAGGTCAGGAGTAAACATGTGTTTCACAAGTCACATAAAACGTTGCATGTGTAATAGTGTTTAACATGATTCTTGAAAGACTACCTCATCTCTGTACACCACACATACAATTATCTGTAATCTCCCTCAGTCGAGAGGTGAATTTCAAACACAGATTCAACCACAAAGACCAGAGAGGTTTTCCAATGTCTCGCAAAGAAGGGCACCTATTGGTAGATGGGTAAAAAAAGCAGACATTGAATATCTCTTTGACCATGGTGAAGTTATTAATTACGCTTTGGATGGTGTATCAATAAACCCAGTCACTACAAAGATACAGGCGTCCTTCCTAACTCAGTTACCGGAGTGGAAGGAAACCGCTCAGGGATTTCACCATGAGGCCAATGGTGACTTTAAACAGTTACAGAGTTAATGGCTGTGATGGGAGAAAACTGAGGACGGATCAACAACATTGTAGTTACTCCACAATACTAACCTAATTGACAGAGTGAAAAGAAGGAAACCTGTACAGAATAAAAATATTATGTTTAAAACATTGTATGAGGCTTGGTGCTCATGAAATCAGTAGGCTATTAAACAAATACTCAAACAGGCACCAAAAACAAGATCTGTCTTATTTATGTAGATATATATGGATGATTTATAAAGCCAGGCACACTAAACAGTTAGGCTATTGATTATAGACCTAATTAAGTTGGGGTTTCTTCTCTACTAAAGTAATACTAAAAGAAATGTGGCAAAGAAATGTACTTTTTTGTCCTGAATACAAAGTGTTACGTTTGGGGCAAATCCAATACAGCACATTACTGAATGCATCATGTTATGGGTATGCTTGTAATTGTTAAGGACTGAGGAGTTTTTCAGGATAGAAAAGAAATAGAATGGAGCTAAGCACAGGCAAAATCCTAGAGGAAAAACTGGTTCCGTCTGCTTTCCACCTGACACTGGAAGATTAATTCATCTTTCAGCAGGACAATAACCTAAAATCAATTTAATCCATTTTGAATTCAGGCTGTAACACAACAAAATGTAGAATAAGTCAAGGGTTATGAATACTTTCTGAAGGCACTGTGAGTAGGGGTAAAAGTGACTAGTCTTTCAGGATATACAGTGGGGGAAAAAAGTATTTGATCCCCTGCTGATTTTGTACGTTTGCCCACTGATAAAGAAAGGATCAGTCTATAATTTTAATGGTAGGCTTATTTGAACAGTGAGAGACAGAATAACAACAAAAAAATTCAGAAAAACGCATGTCAAAAATGTTATACATTTATTTGCATTTTAATGAGGGAAATAGGTATTTGACCCCCTCTCAATCAGAAAGATTTCTGGCTCCCAGGTGTCTTTTATACAGGTAACGAGCTGAGATTAGGAGCACACTCTTAAAGGGAGTGCTCCTAACCGCAGCTTGTTACCTGTAAAAAAAGACACCTGTCCACAGAAGCAATCAATCAGATGCCAAACTCTCCACCATGGCCAAGACCAAAGAGCTCTCCAAGGATGTCAGGGACAAGATTGTAGACCCACACAAGGCTGGAATGGGCTACAAGACCATCGCCAAGCAGCTTGGTGAGAAGGTGACAACATTTGGTGCGATTATTCGCAAATGGAAGAAACACAAAAGAACTGTCAATCTCCCTTGGCCTGGGGCTCCATGCAAGATCTCACCTCGTGGGGTTGCAATGATCATGAGAACGGTGAGGAATCAGCCCAGAACTACACGGGAGGATCTTGTCAATGATCTCAAGGCAGCTGGGACCATAGTCACCAAGAAAACAATTGGTAACACACTACGCCGTGAAGGACTGAAATCCTGCAGCGCCCGCAAGGTCCCCCTGCTCAAGAATACATATACATGCCCGTCTGAAGTTTGCCAATGAACATCTGAATGATTCAGAGGACAACTGGTGAAAGTGTTGTGGTCAGATGAGACCAAAATGGAGCTCTTTGGCATCAACTCAACTCGCCGTGTTTGGAGGAGGAGGAATGCTGCCTATGACCCCAAGAACACCATCTCCACCGTCAAACATGGAGGTTGAAACATTATGCTTTGGGGGTGTTTTTCTGCTAAGGGGACAGGACAACTTCACCGCATCAAAGGGACGATGGACGGGGCCATGTACCGTCAAATCTTGGGTGAGAACATCCATCCCTCAGCCAGGGCATTGAAAATGGGTTGTGGATGGGTATTCCAGCATGACAATGACCCAAAACACACGGCCAAGGCAACAAAGGAGTGGCTCAAGAAGAAGCACATTAAGGTCCTGGAGTGGCCTAGCTAGTCTCCAGACCTTAATCCCATAGAAAATCTGTGGAGGGAGCTGAAGGTTTGAGTTGCCAAACGTCAGCCTCGAAACCTTAATGACTTGGAGAAGATCTGCAAAGAGGAGTGGGACAAAATCCCTCCTGAGATGTGTGCAAACCTGGTGGCCAACAACAAGAAACGTCTGACCTCTGTGATCGCCAACAAGGGTTTTGCCACCAAGCACTAAGTCATGTTTTGCAGAGGGGTCAAATACTTATTTCCCTCATTAAAATGTAAATCATTTTATAACATTTTTGACATGCGTTTTTCTGGATTTTTTTGTTGTTATTCTGTCTCTCACTGTTCAAATAGTACCATTAAAATTATAAAATGATCATTTCTTTGTAAATGGGTAAATGTACGAAATCAGCAGGGATCAAATAATTTTTCCCCCCACTGTATAATAAACAGAGTAGCAGCAGCATATGTAACGTGTGTCTATGTATGAGTGTGTGGCGTCAATGTGTGCGTGTGTGTTGGAGTGTCAGTTTAGTATGTGTGAGTGTACGGGTAGAGTCTAGTGGGTGTGCATAGAGCCAGTGCAAATCAAGATAAATAAATAATAAAGGGGGTCAATGTAAATTATCTGGGTAGCCATTTGATTAACTGTTCAGCAGTCTTATGGCTTGGGAGTAGAAGCTTTTCAGATGCCTTTTGGTCACAGACTTGGCGCTCCGGTACCTCTTGCCGTGCGCATTGAGTGCATCACTGGTACTTCCTGTTTGAGTTTTTGTTTATAAGCAGTTATCAGGAGGATAGAGTTATGGCCCAATTTGCCAAATGGAGGTCAGGGGAGAGCTTTGTATGCGTCTCTGTGTGTGGAATAAATGTGATCTAGAGTTTTTTTCCCTCAAATTGCACAGGTGAGATGCTCGTAGAAATGAGGTAAAATGGATTTCAGTTTTTCTGCATTAAAATCACAGATCTTCTTGGCCTTCCTGTGACACCGGGTGCTGTAGATGTCCTGGAGGGCAGGCAGTGTGCCCCCTGATGGTGCGTTGGGCTGACTGTACCGCCCTCTGGAGAGCCCTGCGGATGCGGACAGTGCAGTTGTCTTACCTGGAATTGATACAGCCCCACAGGATTCTCTCAATTGTGCATCTGTAGAAGTTTGTGAGAGTATTACGGGCCAAGACAACATTCTTCAGTCTCCTGAGGTTGACGAGGCGCTTTTGCGCATTTTTCACCACACTGTCGGTCGCAGTTAGATCTTTCCTGGGGGACACCTCCCATAACTACTAATATCCCTACAACAGGTTTAGGATACATGTGGACATTTTACAAACATCACCCAGCTTGAGGGTAGATACATTTATCAACAAAAAAGTAAGTTTGTGTTAGAAAGACAAAATATTTTATGCTTTAAATATCATATTGCTGTGCTTATAAAGACAGTATGCCTACACTTAAAAATAAGTTCTGTGTAGAGTACAACTGCAGGTGTCTAACCAGAACTGGCATTGTATTTGCTCTTTTTTGACATTCTATTTGTCTATCTAAGGATTTGGCTGTCTAACCACACACTGACATGGATAGCTCTCTGGGTGAGGTTCTGTCTTCAAGTCTCCAGTGGGTGATAAAGTCCCTTCCATCTACTATATGTAATGTAATACAGGCTATGGACAGGTGAAGCCAGGTGGCAGGAGAGGTGGAATGCATGACACTCCTACAGGTAGATGTGAGATGCAGGAGGATGGCACTCTTCTCATACCACTCTGTAGGCTACTGACCAATTCAAAGCCTCCTCCAGGAGGAAGCATTGTATCGGCCAGTAGCCTGCAGAGTAATATGAGAAGAGAGCAATTGCTGAACTTATGTAGATATTCTAAATAAGGTGTTTTGATAACTTTCAAGTGTGACAGTTCCATGTAGAACAAACCATACTTCACATAATACTGTAGAAGTAGTGTTCTGCTAATTTAACAATGTGCAAATATTATACCTCCCTGTATGGCAGGGTTCCCCAACTTTATTTGGCCCCCCAAGTTTACTGAGCAAAAAATATCCACCAGGTTTTAGCATGTAATTGAAATAAAATATAATCACTCAATAAACATATAGCGAGAAAAATAACTTTTTCTACTTTGGAAGTCATTTATATGCTGATAGAGGAACTGTAACTACAGAATAGATTCAAGCTGGTGATGCTGATGCTGATGCTGTTACTGTGCAACCAGCTGGTTACATTGCTGAATGCTTGTTGATATGTTTTACTATTTGCTGCCAGAGCCATAGCTATCTTCGTAGTAGACAATTACCCTCCACAAAGTCAAAATTGGCAACATTGCAAGAACTCATGAAAACCAAAATGTGCCTTTCGGTTTTAATTTAAGGTTAGGGTTAGGCATAAGGCCAGCAGTGTGGTTAAGTTTAGGTTTAGGTTTAAAATAGCATTTTAAGAAGATAAATTGTAGAAATAAGAGGGGTTCATAGTGCTGAGCGATGAACCAAAATGTCGGTTATTTTCCATTGTTTAAACAACTAATTGACCAATGTCGGTTCAATTATTTGGATTCCATTTCATTCAGTTTTTTCCCCTGCAAGCTCAAAGCACAGTTTCTGTAGAGATAAATCTGATCCAGCCTGAACTGTGCAATGTAGTAGGGAGTTTTCAACAGGCCAATATTCTCAATATAGTTTAGGGCACAAAACGTGGTAATTAACAACAATGATCATAATCCATTGCACATCTACTTGTCTGGTATGTGTTTCTTTCAGGGCCGGCCTGCTCTTTGGGCAGGATTAGGCGGTCGCCTGTGGCGGCAGATTGACGAGGGCAGCATTTTCCAAGCTAAATTAACCAAATCAAATCACAGTTTATTGGTTGCATACACATATTTAGCAGATGTTATTGCGGGTGTAGCGAAATGCTTGTTTTCCTACTGTAGCTCCAACAATGAAGTAATATCTAACAATACAAACATATCTAAAAGTAAAGAATGGAAATAAGAAATATAGAAATATTAGGAAAAACAATGTCGGCGTCTGGAGTATAAATATATAAATATATATACAGTATATGTTTGTGATGGGATGCATAGACATTATGGACAGTATATGGATAGAATATGTAGTATATCTGAAGAATACTTAGGATAGAATAGTATATGCACATCAATATTTGAATAGGATGGCCTTGACTACAAAATAGTATATACATATGAAATGGGTAAAACATTAAATTGACCAGTGTTCCATGTCTATGTACATAGAGCAGCAGCCTCTAAGGTGCAGGGATGTGTAACCGGGTGGTAGCCAGCTAGTGACAGTGACTAAGTTCTGGGTACTGGGGGGATGATCAGTGGCTTTAAGTTTGTATCCGTAGATTTTTTAAGAGCTGATCATAGCGGGGAAAAAAATACTTTTGCATTTCCAGCTGTGTAAACACATTGCAAATAGGCTCAGGATAACTCTTCCTAATAAAGTTTGGTAGCTGATATTCAGATCTTAAATAGCCAAATTGATTAGTTTAACAATTCAGGACTAATAAGGCCAATGCAATGGCTTGTTTTACAAACAGTGGGCCTCCCGCATGGATGGGCATTCACAAAATTCCATTGCGGGTCGACATGTTAGGCTACACCCCACTAAGCACGGATGCCGACGTCTTTGACCGTCTTTTTTTGGTCCTATCGGACTTCTTTTTTTTTGGGGGGGGGGGTTTACAAACGGTAGATGGGCATTCCTAAAATGTAATTTCAGGTGACACTGTAGGCCAGGGATGGGCAACTCCAGTCTTCTGGGGCCTGATTGGTGTCACTCTTTTACCCCAACCCCAGCTAACACATCTGACACCAATAATCAACTAATCACGGTGTTCAGTTTAGAATGCAATTAGTTTCAGCTGGAGTTGCCAATCCCTGTTGTAGGCTATAACTCAGTAAGCACGGACCAACGCTGACGCCTTTTGGACATCTTTTTTTCTCCTTCAGTGACAGGGGGCAGGGCTTGGTGTGGGAAGCGGCATGCAGCAGGAGGAGAGTGAGAAATATGACTCAAGTAGCAAACTGAGTAAATGTTTAAATACCCTTAATAGAAGGTAAAGTACAAACCCAAAGCAGTCTGCGCATCAATGCCGGTATATAGTAAAATACAGTATACCGCCCAGCCCTAACGTAATCTAATTCGTATGATATTGTACACTGCTATTCCAGTCATAATGGAACCTAATGGAACGTAGTATACAGTATAATACTAAATGGAGGGAAACAAAGTTACGTACCAAATCCTACGAATTGGGTAGGTTGCAAGGATAGCCCTTTAAAAAATAGAAGCTTTCATCTTGGATGAAAGTGAGTGAGTGGCTAAGCAGTTTAATGATGGTGGCAATAGGAAATGCTGTTGTAGTAGTTATATGCTCTTCGGTAAAATACACCTACCAGGCGATCAATGGAAATGCATTTATTGGGCAATTCAACTCTGGATGCCTGGTTCGGTCTGCAAACACATGGGGATCATTCATTGCTGCCCATTTCAAAGTGAAATCCTGCAGCTGCACAAGCCTGTCAAATGAAGAGGAACAGACATTAAATAAGAGAAAAGGGTCTGTGGAAAATACAACCCTGAGTTGCACACTGAGATGTATCTTTTAACTTCCATGATCCAACTTCAAAAAATACAATCTGCCTCCTGTTAACCATCAATAGCAAAGATATCAAGGGTATCAGACAGAAGTTTAAAGGGTGCTTTGGGTCTAAATGTTTACTGTTTGGCTTGATGTAGGCTAGTTTCCATGACAGTAGTGTTCAGTACAGTTCTGTATGGAAAGACACCCTCTAAAAAATTGTTGTTGGATCTTAAATGACTATGGTTGGTGTTACAATTCACTCACAATAGTTGTGCATGTCCCAAGTTCATAGATTTATTTTGTCATTGACCTTCACGATTGTGAAGATGATTAATGAACTTCTTACTTTTCTTCCTTGTGGCAACCTATTGATACCATTTAGTTTTACTGGTAAATTCCACTTTTTTCCTCTTGGAGATATCAAATGTTAGCTGGATTCACAATAGGTTTAGTATCAGGCTGAAAGCTAACAGCATGAGAGTGTGGTGAGAGCCATATCGCCCTCTGGGGAGTGCAGGGCTTCAGATCAGGTCCACAGCTTCTTTTCCAGCCATCTTCTACTGATTCTTTCCATTCCGGTCCACAGTCGCCACCTCTGCCAAAACACCATCTTTTTCACATAGCGTAGACTTACTGCACAGAGACTACTGCTCACATAGCATCCTCAGAGACCTTCAGTCTGCTGAAGGACAAAACGTCTATGCATTTAATGGTGGGCGGTGTTAGCTATCTGTATAGTGCTTATTAGTTGGTATTAGTAGCCCTTCCTGGATGCTGTTTGAATGTATAGGCAGTGTGTCTGTCCACACATATTACTGTGTCATGTAATGGGTAGCCACAAACTGCTCTCTCAACCACAATGGTGCCCTGCCTTAGGTAGCGAGACCTCCCACCGGTACGCTGAGTGAGCATTGCTGTCTTTATGGGTGGCTTAGCTTGTAAAAAAAAAAGCTGACCTCACAAGACAGGCAGACAACCTCAATCAGGCCAACACTGTGTTTTGGTTGGTTAGGGCTCATGAAGGCCAAGACATCAGTCAGGCAAGAGCTTGAGAAAGCTCCCTGTGATAGGGTTCCAAACTAAATGGGAGGTGACCTAACCCAAGGCCAAACGGCTTAGAGGTTGATGTACAGGACGGCATTATGAGGGTAGACAGGGCGATTTCAACACCCTGTTTTCTGTTGAAAGATGTGAGCGTGCATAATTTTCTCGTTGGATATGTCAGACATGGATTATTGGGAGAATGGAGATTTGCCTTGCTGGCTATAAATCAAAAGCCAGCTCATCCAGGAGATAAAGACATTGTAAAAATGAAATGCACTGAACAAGTGTTTTATAAGCATGCATTCACGTATGTACTGTAACTATGCCTCATACTCCAGAAATGGATTTGATATACAGTATGATTTATATATCTATCAGCCTCAACAGTCCATGATTTCACTCTTTGCAGACATTTCCTTCACTCCAGTCATTAAGTGCGTTTGTCCTACTGAGAACTTTAAATATCATTTAGAACAATTGGATCTATTCACTTTTGGCTTCGGATGGTAACTGTAAACGTCCACCAATATGCTATAACTCACAGGGTTTTCTGGATGAGTTTTGTGAAAGCAGTCTGCAGTTTTATAGAGGAGAGAACCGTACTGAATACTACTCTGTTCTTACTGTGCCTTGGAGACACTTCTAATGCTATCACAGGCCATGTGAGGTAGTGGTTTGTTGGAGGTAGTAATGTGGTGATACTGTAGGTATTCCAGAGGGTGGCACAATTTTACTTCTTAGAATCAATGGCTTCTCTACATTGGAAACACAGTAACAGTGATATCAGAGTGGTATTCTTGTGGGTTTGTCACTGGAAGAATTACAGTATATTTTATCAACTTTATTTGTCTTATTTTTTTCACAGCAGGTAATGTGGTAGAAGTTACCCTTAAATAACTGTGGGTTGGTTGGTCTCTGCACCTTTCAGTGCCGTTTATATCTTTCATGATAAAAGCTCTGAATATACTGTCATTAAATCTGTTAAAAGGCTTTAAATGGAGTTGCTTTTATCTGAGGAGTATAGTTATTGGCAGACCAGACATGACATATTAGGAATATAAAAGTGTCTGCCTTCATGCCATGTGAGAGCCCATCCAAGTACTGCTGCTCTTACATGGACTTACATTAGTTCCGTAAGTTGTTTACTTCACTTTAGATCATCTGAGATTTCAAATCAATTCTGTATACTTGATTTGATTTGAGCTCTCGACATCGGGCGTCTCACTACCATAATGCAAAAATGAATATGCCACATTCCAAAGAAACCTGGGTAAAGCTAGAGGTTCGGTTTAAAATGACATTTTAAGACGATACATTGCAGAAATAGGCGGGGTTTATAACTTTGTGGCTTTGGTAACTAATGACAACCCTTCCTCATATCAAGCAATGGGATAGCACTGACCATCAAGCCATGAAACGTCCCTCTTGGAGGATGCATGTACTCAAAGACTTGGCTGCTGTACCTACTATAGGAATAAGCTGAAACATTTTTATGTAATTCATTTCATTATTCTTTTGGCCAAATTTCATATTCACAAATGTAAATTTACAAACAAAAAGAAATTGAACTGTATTTTAAGACAATTAAATACTCTACTAACAAAAAAGCTGTTAGAATTATAAGTGTATGTATGTCCCTTAATAAGGTCCTTGTGTAATGTGATATTGTAACCCCTAGCTCAATTGTCCATTGTATATTATCCATATATACTTGTGTTCCCTCATGTTCTTCCTGTATTGATTTGATGTTAATAAAATAAAAAAATATTTAAAAAAGACTTGGCTGCTGTTAAAACGGCCAACTCAGTCAGCTGATTCTAGCCATCCCTTCTGGATACTTTTAGTCGGGCATCTTAGTCTCCCATTCAGAGGACCCCCACTTTTCTTAGTGTCTTATTGGCCAAGGTCACGCCAAATCCTTATAACCACATCTCGTTCAGCCTACCAGTGACCTTGATTCTCGGGACTTCAGTTTCAGTTAGTCTAGCACGCTGTGTGGTCAGAAATGTGCTTTCCCCATTCTGATGAGCACTTCCACAGTTTTCCCTCATACTGAACTTTTACTCCTGTGGGCTGAATCTCTTTATGTCTGATTGTGTGTGCATCTAAACGTAAGTGCCTTGAGATCTGTGTACTATTATGTGAAGCTACGTTTTGTGGTCTATTATGTACAATTACCGTGTGTTGAGCTTGTTAGCTAGCTCCTGCGCCCGCTAGCGTTAGCACTACCTTTAGCATTTTGCATTGGAATACATGAGCATTTTAGCATGACTGTTAGCGATTACCTGTGGAGCCATCCAGACAATCGTAAAAACAAAATCAGTAACTTGGCAGAACAGCTTTGCCTCATATGGATACTCTGCCCTGCATTCTGCTGAGCGTTGCAGCAAACACTTCTCCTTTCCCAGCTAGCAATGAGGAATCACCCCAGAAGCGGCCCTCTTCCGGGGAGCCAGAACTGATTGAATCGGCCCGGAATCGGGTGTCAGACTCGGCCCCAATCAAAATGAATGACTGCCCAGAATCGGCCCAAGTACATCAGGCCGTTTCAGTCTACCGGAATTCAGCCAACTTTGCCGGCATCTTACCAGAATCCCCCCAGAAGCGGCCTGATGCAAATGTAAATACACGTATACAAAATTACCCGATTTAGTCATTTTAAATATTACTATTATGCATTTTATACATACAAATTATACCCATCCACAAAAACACCATACACCTGGTGACCATGTCAGCATGCATGCGCCTGGCCCGCCACAGAAGTCGCTACAGCACGATGGGACAACTAACTTCCCTTTCCCCTGAAAACGGAAGTGGGAACTCCGCTCAGACGTCTTTCTACGTCTACTAAATTAGGTTAACTTTTTTAAATTATTATTATGCAGCCTGTATGTTAATATGCTTCCATTGACAAAGATGAATGTCTGTTTTCAAAACACTGATTCGGGCGTGCCATGATTTATGTGATGTTGCATTAACCCTTTACACTTATGGGAATTTGTCTATATGGATAGGGAGAAATTAAACTTTTTTTTTAACAGAAGAAATATGAAAAGCGTATGCATAAGCATGGTAGCAATTGAAAGGGAACAGCTGGGAGATTATGGGAAAATGATTAGACCAAAGTTGAGGACAACAACAGTTCACCTGGCACAAGACTGAATCCAAACATTACACTGTTGATTTTATGTGCATTTTTCATTTACTGTATTCAATGCATTTGCTAATAACGAAAAGAAAAAAAAATACTCTGGATACATTTACTAACGTGATAAGACTATTCCTAGAAAATGTGGGGTAGGTGCAACATAAGACAAACACATGAGAAGGGTATGAGTGAGAGGACTAACTGGTGTCTTCAAGTGGCTTCACCCCTCTCCAAAGTGAACGCCATTTCAATGCATTTTTATGACTCAAAGAAGAGTCTTCAACTATAAGGTACTTTTTTTTGTGCTTTCCTAACTGTGCAGTTGAGGAATTAGAACAAGCACACTTCTAGTTGTTTTGTTTGGAACACAATCCTGCATCCCAGCCATCACACAATATGCTGTTGTTTATGCAGTCCAAAAACAGCCTGGGTCAGGTGGGGATCATTTGAAAGCTTGTTCTATTGACAACATGACTAGCAAGTAATAAAATACGATATTACACAATGCAAGGAGTCATGAGCGTATTTAGGTGTATGTCCTGTGGCAATTTTCTTTCACAATAGACAAACATGGCTCATTCTGTTCAGAACAACCCAGGGTATGATGTCATGTTATCAAACATAATGACCATAAATGTTGACACTGTATATGACATGAGTGTTAGGATATGGAAATGTGATGTGCACATTTGGATTCACAGGTGTTTGGCTTGACACCAAAGCTGTGGTATTTATTATAATCCTCAACGTCTCATCTTCTAAAATACATCGTTTGAAATTTACAGCATTTCCCTCAAATTGTCGAGAGTTGTCCGTTTAACAGGAGAGATGGGGGCAACTCCTTGTTGCGGAGGTGCTCAAGTTCAGAACACCTTTCAGTCAAAACCCGTGAAGCGCAGAGCCAGAGCTCTGGCGTCATGTAGGATATAGCATGTTACTGTACTGTGTAGCCACTGCA
Organism: Salmo trutta; assembly: GCF_901001165.1. Classification (NCBI taxonomy): domain Eukaryota; kingdom Metazoa; phylum Chordata; class Actinopteri; order Salmoniformes; family Salmonidae; genus Salmo; species Salmo trutta. The sequence continues at coordinate 42,229,665 of NC_042973.1, forward strand.
TTCCAATGTAGCCGTTTTATCAGTAACCCAAATCTGCCATTTTCAACCCGTATACGGGTACGAGTGCAAAGGCCTACATATAGGGATCAAACTGTGAATACATTTGCTCTAAAAATCTCCCAGGAATTTCATATTTCATGAGGTTAACCTTGTCTCAAAATGGCACTATACACCACTCAGAAGCAGTGGCAGCAATGACATTGTTTTGGTTAATTTGATTGCCAATCTGTCTTCCTGCCTCAATTATCTAGTTTTAGCAATTGTAAATGAAGTGAATTTGGTACTGTAACTGAGTTACTGTATCACAGTCATCTGTTGCCAATTGAGTCGCTATCATTTTCTATGCTATAGGTTTCACCTGCAGTTTTGCTGATGCATTCCTGCTGATTGCTTCAATTAACTGCTCCAGAGTAGAGAATGAAATTAGGCATTTTTGTATTTATTTTATTTAACATTTATTTAACTAGGCAAGTCAGTTAAGAACAAATTCTTATTTACAATGACGGCCTACCCCGGCCAAACCCAATCCTGGACGACGCTGGGCCAATTGTGCGCCGCCCTACACCTCTAGCACTGAGATGCAGTGTCTTAGACCGCTGCGCCACTCTGGAGCCCTAAAACATACATCTGACCTTGAAATTGTATACATGGAGTAAATGTAATGGCTGTACCTGGGCAACTCAAGGAAATATGTTAGACTAAATGTGGACAGTACACAACCTCTCAAGTAATCGCCTTACATTCATCCATTTTTAATCCATGATGGATGACATGTTCTTGACCAACATTGCTGGTCCTGAAGTTGTATTAAAGGCAGAGATGTGCAAACGTTCTCGCTGTGTATTAATTAGGGATGGGCACAGTTATTAGAATATCCAAACGGACATTAGTATTTGAATACTTGCAAGAGTATTCATTTTTGGAGAAAGACAAATCATTTCATGTGACATTGCTACACACAATGATATACCATGACATTTGAAATTCTTAACTCAATAAAACAACAAACCTTTGAATGTAGTTTTGATGACGTGCCCCATAAAAAGACATACCGTAGTAACCTACAAGGGTTTCACGTGTTTGTTGTTAACCGGTGTCTGTATGTAGCCTCGCTACTTTTATAGCCTCGCTACTGTATAGCCTGTCTTTTTACTGTTGTTTTATTTCTTTACTTACCTATTGTTCACCTAACACCTTTTTTGCACTGTTGGTTAGAGCCTGTAAGTAAGCATTTCGCTGTAAGGTCTACACCTGTTGTATTCGGCGCACGTGACAAATACACTTTGATTTGTTTGTTTGTTTGAGTTTATTTTATTTTTATAGGGACAGTGCACATTAATCAACGTTTCAGTAAAAGTGCCGGTTTTAGCCAGCCGGCTAATTTTCAACCGCAGTCCCTGGGCAGGTTATTAAAAACAATTACAATATAAACAATCATAGAACAGTGAGCACACGCAGAGTAACATAGGACAAGCAAGATGTAGCATACAGACAGAGCAACATAGGACAAGCAAGATGTAGCATACAGACAGAGCAACATAGAACAAAAAGCAACAAGACAAAATCCATAAAAACAAAGTGTTTCCACACCTCACAAGCTACAGACAACAGACAACATGGAAAGCGACAATACACAGCTAGGGATTATGTTCACAAATCTGATTGACCTTTAGCCATGTCTTCATGCATTTTGTGAAAGTGTGATATGTGGTGCAGTTATGTGTGTCTGATGGCAGTGTATTCCAGACATGGGACGCTCTCACAGAAAAAGCGGATTTACTAAAGGTGCTTTTCCTTAAGGGAACTGTACAGTCACCTCTCATGGCAGACCTTGTGGATCTGCTGCCATATGTTTGGATTTTCTGTTTAACAAAAGTACTGAGTGGAGGGGGAGCTAGGCCATTTAGGATCTTGAATACAAGACATGCGTCGGTGTATTGCACCAGATTTTCCCAACTCAGGAGATCATGCTTTCTGAGGATGTGACAGTGATGGTGGCTATTGGGCTTCCTATCGAGCACTTTGAGAGCCTGTTTGTAGACAGACTGAATAGGTTTTAATGTTGTATAGCAAGCTTGGGTCCAACTAGTCAAGCAGTATGTTAAGTGGGGGAGTATCATCGATTTGAAGTACAGTCTTGCTACCTCTGTGGTCAAACAATTTCGTATAAATCGGAAATTAGCTAGGTTGAATTTGGTTATTTGAATTACCTTTTTCACATGCTTTTTAAAAGAGAGGTTGGAATCAAGTATGATTCCAAGGTACTTAAAATCAGATACCACCTGGAGCTTCTCCCCTGACACATAGACATCTGGCTCAGTAGCATCTGTTGCCCTCTTTGTGAAGAACATGCAAACAGTTTTTTTCACATTGAGATGCAAACACGAGTCACTGAGTCACTTTGTAACCTGGACCATTACAGTAGTGAGTTCTTGTGCAGCTTGTTGTTTGCTCTTTGCATGCACATATATCACTGTATCATCTGCATACATTTGAACTTCAGACCCAGTGCAGACGGAAGGCAGATCATTAATGTACAGGCTGAACAAGAGGGGCCCCAGTATTGACCCTTGGGGCATGCCCACATCATAGCTAAAAGTGGGCGACAGCTCATTGCTCACTCTGACGCACTGAGTTCTGCCTTCAAGGTATGATTTCATCCATCTCAAGGCATCGGGGGAAAAGTTGAACTTGGACAATTTTGTGAGGAGAATCTCATGGTTAACAGTATCGAAAGCCTTCCTTAGGTCCAGAAACACAGCCCCAACAACGCCCCCTTTGTCCATCTTGGACTTCACATTTTCCAGAAGAAAGCAGTTGGCCGTTTCTGTGGAGTGTTTCGCTCTGAAGCCAAACTGCATGGAGTGTAATGTGAAGGGGCTGTTGTTGAGGTGGGAAATCAGTTGTTCTGCTACACACTTTTCAACAACCTTCGACACTACAGGTAGTATACTAATGGGCCTGTAGTTACTCACGTCAGCAGGGTCGCCCGATTTAAAGATGGCCGTTATTATGGCTGACTTCCATACCCCAGACCAATAGATGTATTGGTGACCTTAGTAAATGGGCCAATGAGTGACTCTTTGTAGTTTTTAAGAAAGGTAGAGTCCAGCCCAAACACATCTTTGGATTTAGAGTTCTTTAGTGAGCTAATCACCTTGTTCACCTTTGACTCAGAAACCTCCCTTATGATGAAGACAGGTTGAGCGTCATTCACTAGCACTGAGCCCAATAAACCAGTGGAGGGGTTCTGTGTCAGTACCTTGACAGAGTCAATAAAGTAGGAATTGAAGGCTATTGCTATTTCGACTGCATCCTGTGTTAGATTGTTATTCACCATGATTTCTAGTCTTTTTGCAGTGTTACTATGGTCTTTCCCTGTTAACTTTTTTAGATTCTCCCAGATCAATTTTGAATTTCCCTTTGCCTCACCAATTATGTTAATAAAAAAGTTTGCCTTGGCCTGTCTGATTTCTTTCATCACCTTATTTCTCAACATGGTAAACCTACGTCTGTCATGCTCTAATTTGGATTTTAGGGCTGTTTTTAGAGCATAATCTCGTTCTTTCATCAATTTCCAAATTTCTCCATTTAGCCAAGGAAGAGTGCTCTTTTGGCCAGGTTTGGATTTGATTTTCTTTAGGAAACCATTTATTGTAGCCTGGATTGTGGATAGAAAAACCTCACTATCAGCTTCCACTTTGTATAGGACAAGAGATCATTCCAGTTAATTCCATTAATTGCGTTTTCAAAATAGTTTAATTCACTCTTAGGTCTTCTTAGTTGATCCGGCTTTCTAACAGTAGAGAGCTTAAACCTGCTCTTAGACAACTTTCTGACTATAAGTGTCAAATTATGATCAGACAGCCCAGTAACCATATTGAATGATTTAGTCACTCTCTCTGGTTTATTACTGAACACCAAATCAATCTGTGTTTTAGAGCAACAAGTCACCCTGGTTGGCCCTTTAACGAGCTGTGTAAGGTCAAAGGTATTAGTGATCCGTTTGAGGGTTTTCCTACAAGCCTTGTCTTCATAATTAATATTAAAATCTCCCATTAAGATGACCTCCTTCCCAAAATCACATTCCCTAAGCATGTTATTAAACTGATCAAAAAACACACTTTTGGTGGAAGGTGGTCTATACATTCCAATAAGGGTAAAAGACATTTGGGGAGACAGTGTAACGTTCAGGCCAATACATTCTAGTTCATTATCACATGACCACTCAATTTGTTTACATCGGATATGTTCTTTAATGTAAATCATCAGACCCCCTCCTCTTCCTTCAATCCTGTCTCTCCTGAAAACATTGTAGCCAGGCACAATCAAAGCAGCACATGGAGAGTTTTTATGGAGCCATGTCTCTGAGAGGCAGAGGAAGTCAAGGTTGGAGTCTGTGAGAAGATGTTGAATTTGATCACTTTTTGGAATGACACTACGAATGTTCAAGTGCCCTCCTAGTAGTCCCTTGGGCTTAGCCCGTGGGTCCCAGATGACTCGAGAGTGATTGACACATTGAAAAAAGTTAAATTTTCTGTGTTTTCTGACAGCTGGGTTTAGGCCGTTTTGTTTCGTTTTGATTAGGGGCAGTTCGGTAGCGGAACCAACAATCCCTCCCGCTTGCACTGGATGTGGGGAACTAATTAAAACGACTTGCGTACCAGAAGCAAAGTCAGGGATCGCATATAGCGGCTTGGGTATGTTTGAAGAGTCAAAATCTATCCTGGAGCCGGGTGAATCGAGAGAAACCATGGGACGATAGCACTCACCCACTTCCACAGCGGCGATGATCTGTGGACGAGGCCACCCCCTGCTTTCCACTCCGGTGAGTATCGCTGGCTCGGTGATGTTAGGCCCAGGATTAAGTTGCACATCCCCGGAGAGCAGCAGGGTAGTGAACAGGTAGTTTAACAGTTTCCGATAAATGTTGGACTTGTGTTTGTCACGCCTAAGCGGTTCAGTGGAATAGGGAGCGAGGTAGACTTGGCCATTATTCAGAATATTATGGTATGCTGTGTATAGTCCGCTCCGGTGGATCGGTGAACCAATGTGTTTGGTGTAGATATTCTCCGGCAGTAGATTTGTGTCATCCCAGCAAGGACGCACTGAGATTATCAGTAGAGCAGCTACATAACTGACAATCATGGCAAAGTACATGTTTTACCGGAGAGACACGTTCCCGGTAAAAAAAACTCCTTTGTTGTAAACTGTTAAAATGTTTAAAATGTTAGGTAAAATGTTAGGTACAACAGCAAAAAAGTTGTCTGATACAGTTCAGCAGGTCTCAGCCTTGTGTGGCCTACCACTGTGTGGGCAGAACTGAAAAAGCATGCGCGTTTGAGGAGAGTCTGTGGCAGTGTCTACAGTCAGTGGCTCCATCTTTAGCCGGCAAAGTGTGAGATCGCTAATCAATGCAAAATGGAATACAAATTACATAATAAAGTTTGTTAAATGAGGAGTAGGCTACAACGATGAGCAACCATCAGGTAGGACGGGAAGCGTAGCAAAATAGCCTTAATAAGCCTAGGTTGCTAGCTAACTGGCTAACAGCTGGGTATCTTATTTAGCTAGCTATCTTCAAGACAGGCACTACCAGATGGGATGATAACCTTTGGAATCTACAGGTTTGTCTAACTAGCGTGAGTCTGTATGGCTACTCTTCTTCTTTGATGAGGTTTACCAGCGGTTGGTATCCAATATATTGAATTACCGCTCCCAACTGAACTATATTATAAATCCATTACACTTTGTGATACAACATGGGAAAAGGGGAAATAAGAAAAATAAAAAATAAAATATAGTTTTAATTACCCTATCAACTAACCCTACCACCTTATTTCACTACTGTAAACCTATCTCATCCTACCCCAGGCCACTGACCTGCCTCTCTCTGTTGACACACAACTTTTCCTACCGAAAAGAAACATTATTCTGTCCCATGTCCTCCTGCACACTTCCCCAATCTTGGATTCTCCCACCTACATACTGCTGTGACATGCCCATAAACGTGACACCTATAACACTGCAGTGGATTCAGCACAAAAGCTCTAACAGCATAACTCATATATCCTAACATTACTTTATCAGGTAAATCCTCTGAATCAAGCTCAAAGAACAGACGGTGCCACCTCTGTTTTCACCACCACAAGTCTACTTCTGATAAGCTTCCCAGTAAAGCATCGAAAACAATCAAGCAAATCAGAAAAGTGCTAAAAATAGCCCATATTAACTTATGTAGCCTAAGAAACAAGGTTCATGACGTCAACTCGCTTATAACAGATGACATTCATATTCTATCTCTGAAACTCACTTGGATAGTACCTTTGATGCAGTGGTAGCAATACATGGTTATAACATCTACAGAAACAACAAACGCTAACAGGGACGGTGTTGCGGTCTATATTCAGAACCACATTCATGTAAAGCTTAGAGAGGATCTCACATTGACTAGTTACCGGTACCCCCTGTATATAGCCTGAGTTATTTTAATTTCTTTTACTTTAGTTAATTTAGTAAATCATTTCATAACTCTATTTCTTGAACTGCATTGTTGGTTAACCTCTACGGGCCACGGGGGCAGTATTGAGAATTTTGAAAGAAATATGTGCCCATTTTTAACTGCCTCCTACACCAACTCAGAAGCTAGGATATGCATATTATTAACACATTCGGATAGAAAACACTCTGAATTTTCTAAAACAGTTTGAATGGTGTCTGTAAGTATAACAAAACTCATATTGCAGGCAAAAACCTGTGAAAAATAGATTAAAAAAAAAGAGAATTTTGTGACTGTACTATTTAGTGTCATTGTTTTAAAGATACCACAGTGAGAAAGGATTCAGTTCGCAACTCCTACTGCTTCCACTAGATGTCAACGATCTTTAGAAAGTTGTTGGAAGCATCTGTCATGAATACAGACCGAATTAGAAAGCTTACAAGTTGACACGTCATCACTTCATTTTTTGCGCCTGCGCATGAATCTGAGAAGAGTGCCTTTGTCATTATCGTTTATTCTAGACACTTGATAGGTTGTGTGAAAATATTACTGATGTTTACTGATGTTTCACGTTAAAAATGGAACAAAAGATTAGTGCTAAACAACGTTTGACATGTTTAAACAAACGTAAATAGATTATTTACTAGGTTTTCTTTAGCTTTTCGACGTGACTTTACACTGCCCACCTCATTTTGTGGGAGCCTACTGAACGCTAACTATTTGGACATAAATTATGAACTTTGTCAAAAGAAACCACATTTGTTCTGGACCTGGGATCTCTGGCAGCGCCTTCTGATGGAGATAATCAAAGGTAAGGGGATATTTAGAATGTTATTATCGATATTAGATGATGCTAATGCTAACGGTATAGCTTAGCTTAGCATATAGCTTATTGTTGTTAGCATAGTACCCAGTTTATGCAAAATGTGATTTCCCAGTAAAGTTATTTTGAGATCTGGCCATTCGGTAGCAATTACGAGATGATAATATATTATTCTTTGAATGACAATATTATAATTTACCAATGTTTTCGAATAGTAATTCCGTGATTTGTAATGCTGGATTCACTGGGTGCATTCGAGCCGAAAAAAATTCTGAATTTCACCGCGACTGTAAATGCTGTTTTTGGATATAAATATGAACTTGATGGAACTAAAAATGCATGTATTGTATAACATAATGTCCTATGAGTGTCATCTGATGCAGATTGTCAAAGGTAAGTGCATAATTCTAGCTAGTTTTCTGTCTGTTGATGCCCTTCTTTGAATTGGCTAAACATTACACGCAGCTATTGTCAATGTACTCTCCTCACATAACCTAACTTTATGCATTCTCCGTAATGCCTCTGAAAATCGGACAGCGTGGTTAGATTTAGGAGATATATCTTTCAAATGGAGGAAAATAGTTGATTATTTGATTTTTTGAAATGATTACTCTTGCAGTTTTGAATTCCCCGCCATGGTCACATGACAATGAATCCCAATACCGGGATAAGATCGGGATAAGATCCTCAACAGGTTTTAAGGGCTTGTAAGTAAGCATTTCAGAGTAAGGTCTACACCTGTTGTATTCAGCGCATGTGACAAATACAATTTGATTTGTTGTTAAATACTGTTGAAGTAATATGGCTACAGGTTCATCTGCCTCGCCTACATCCTCTTCTTGTGGGAAGCTGCTATAGACCACCAAGTGCTAACAGTTAGTATCTGCATAATATGTGTGAAATCCTTGATTATGTATGTGATATCAACAGAGAAGTATATTTTCTGGGTGACTTAAATATTGACTGGCTTTCATCAAGCTGCCTACTCAAACTGTAACCAGTGCCTGCAACCTGGTTCAGGCTGTCAGTCAACCTACCAGGGTATTTACAAACAGCACAGGAATGTGTAACGTCTGCTTCCAACTCTCACTCTCAAACACATAGATCCCCTGAACGCAGCTCACTCTCCAGATCCCAATCACCTGAATTCTGATCACCTGTTCACACACCTGTATGTCATTTACACACACTATTTAGTTCAGTTCTTTGCACCCAATCATTGTGAGGTATTGTTTGTTTTGGTAGACATTCTATTCGGAGCTCTGTTTATTTCCATATTAGTCCTCCCGTGTATCGTAGTTTTTGGCCATCCTTATTAACAACGCCTTTTTTTCCCTTCCCTGCCTGTACTTTTGACTATCAGATTTCCTGTCATCAACCACTTGCCTGAGCTCCCGGACTACGTTATTAGCCTTTTCCCTGCCTGTACTGTTACCTTTTTGGAGCCCCTGTGTATGACCTTCTGCCTGCCCCTGGACCCAGCTACCTGCCTCCTCCTGTGGTCCTTTACAATAAACACCTGCTGCGCCCTGTGCTTGAAACCAGCACTCTGTCTCCCATCGTACTCATTACAGAATGAAATCATCAACATGTATTGATCATATCTTTACTAATGCTGCAGAAATTTGCTTTAAAGCAGCATCCAAATCCATAGGATGTAGTGATCACAATATAGTAGCCATATCTAGGAAAACCATAGTTCCAAAGGCTGGGCCTAATATAGTGTATAAGAGGTCATATAATAAGTTTTGTAGTGACTCTTATGTTGATGATGTAAATAATATTTGCTTGTCTGTGGTGTGTAATGAAGAGCAACCAGACGCTACACTTGACACATTTATGACATTGCTTATTCCAATTACTAATAAGCATGCACCCGTTAATAAAAAGAGTGTAAAAACTGTCAAATCCCCTTAGATTTATGAGGAATTTAAAAAATTGTATGGTTGAGTGGGATGAGGCAAAAGGTATGGCAAATAAGTCTGGCAGCCCAACTGATTGTCAAACATACTGCAAATTGAGAAATCATGTGACTAAACTAAAGAAGAAAAAAACTATACTATGAAACAAAAATTAATTTCATAAAGAATGATAGTAAAAAGCTTTGGAGCACCTTAAATGACATTTTGGGGAAAAAAGGCAAACTCGGCTCCTTCATTCATTGAATCAGATGGCTCATTCATCACAAAACCCACTGATATTGCCAACTACTTTAATTACTTTTTCATTGGCAAGATTAGCAAACTTAGGCATGACATGCCAGCAACAAACACTGACACTACACATCCAATTATATCTGACCAAATTATGAAAGACAAGTATTGTACTTTCTGAATTCTGTAAAGTGAGCGTGGAAGAGGCTAAAAAATTATCTATCAACAATGACAAGCTAGGTCTGACAACCTAGATGGAAAATTACTGAGGATAATAGCAGACATATTGCCACTCCTCTATTTGCAATATCATCAATTTAAGCCTACTAGAAAGTGTGTGCCCTCAGGGCTGGAAAGAAGCAAAGGTCATTCCGCTACCCAAGAATAGTAAAGCCCCCTTTACTGGCTCAAATAGCCGACCAATCAGCCTGTTACCAACCCTAAGTAAACTTCTGGGGGAAAAAACATGTTTGACCAGATACAATGCTATTTTACAGTTAACAGATTGACAACAGACTTTCAGCACGTTTATAGGGAAGGACAATCAACAAGCTCAGCACCAACAGTAATTACTGATGATTGGCTGAAAGAAATTGATGGTAAAAAGACTGTAGGAGCTGTTTTGTTAGACTTCAGTGCGGCTTTTGACATTATCGATCATAGTCTGCTGCTGGAAAGACTTATGTGTTATGTCTTTACACCCCCTGCTATATTGTGGATAAAAAGTGTATTATCTAACAGAACACAGAGGGTGTTCTTTAATGGAAGCCTCTCCAACATAATCCCGGTAGAATCAGGAATTCCCCAGGGCAGCTGTTTAGGCCCCTTACTTTTTTTTACTAACGGCATGTCACTGGCTTTGAGTAAAGCCAGTGTGTCTATGTATGAGAATGACTCAACACTATACACGTCAGCTACTACAGCAACTGAAATGGCTGCAACACTTAACAAAGAGCTGCATTTAGTTTCAGAATGGGTGGCAAGGAATAAGTTAGTCCAAAATATTTCCAAAACTAAAAGCATTGTATTTGTGACAAATTATTCACTAAACCCTAAACCTCAACTAAATCTCGTATTGAATAATGTGGAAATTGAGAAAGTTGTGGTGACTAAACTGCTTGGAGTAACCTTGGATTGTAAACTGTCATAGTCAAAACATATTGATACAACAGTAGCTAAGATGGGGAGAAGTCTGTCCATAATAAAGTGCTGCTCTGCCTTAACAACAATATCAACAAGGCAGGTCTTATAAGCCCTACAGTGGTTCTTCCTTTAAAAGTTATGAGCTTATGCCGCGACCTTTTGTGGTAGATGGTGGCATTCTGTCATTGCACCACACTGTCACAAGAGGGAGTTAGAAGGCTGTCGGAAGTCTAAATTGTGGCCATTAATGGAGGAGTTTTCAGTCTGAGAGTCTCTCCTCTGGCACTAGAGTCCTGCATCAGGCAATAACAAAAACTGTTGGTGGTCCTGGAGTTAAGAGAGAACTTGGGTAAATATAATGGAGGAATTTCAATTGGCATGTGGACTGACTATTTTCAAAAAATAGGCACGTAGGCTTTTGATTTCTCTCCCTCTAAAAACAGAAATAAATAATTCTAAATAACAAACTGGCTTTATTTACAAATTAGTAAGCCTAGTGGTTAGAGCATTGGGCCAGTAACCGAAAGGTTGCTGGATCGAATCCCTGAGCTGACAAGGTAAAAATCTGTCGTTCTGGCCCTGAACAAGGCAGTCAACCCACTGTTCCCCGGTAGGCCGTCATAATAAATAAGAATTAGTTCTTAACTGACTTGCCTAGTTAAATAAAGGTTACATTTAAAAAATAAATAATGTCTCACCCATGTCCAAGAATGGGCTTTTTCCCTTTATTCAGATTACAATCGCTCACTTTCGATTATTTTAAACAAAATCATCTCCAAAATATTGTTGTTTTTTAAACAAGCCATAGAAAGTTGGTTGCAATTTCAGTTAAAAAAAATCTAAAATAAGGAACTTGTCTTAAAGGCCTGCATCAAAGACCAAAATTGGTTAAAGAAATTTGCGATGAATAAAAATATAGACCACATTCTCTTGCGCATGTCACTTTACTTTCATAATGCATCCTTATTTACAAAATGATTATTATTAACCCTGCATTATAAGTATATAAAAGCCCCTTAGATTTTCTCACAGACCAGTTTTGCCCTAACGAAAAATGCCCCTTTGTAACGCCCTGGCCATAGAGAGGGGTTTTTGTTCTTTATTTTGGTTAGGCCAGGGTGTTACATTGGGTGGGCGTTCTATGTTCCTTTTTCTATGTTTTTGTATTTCTTTGTTTTGGGCCGTGTGTGGCTCCCAATCAGGCACAGCTGAAGCTCGTTGTTGCTGATTGGGAGTCACACTGTCACGTCCTGACCAGCAGATGGAGCTAGTGTTTTAGTTTTGGGGTCAGGACGTGACAGGTTTGTGTTTGTATATGTTGGTTGGATGATTGGGACTTCCAATTGAAGGCAGGTGTGTATAGTTGCCTTTGATTGGAAGTACTATATAGGTGTGTGTGTTTGTCTTTGGGGTTGTGGGGAATTGTTGTGAGCACTGCTGCGTTTGGTATAGCCTGCCACACCGTCACATCGTAAGTCCGTTCATTGTTTTGTTTATTGGTTTTCAGTGGATGCTCTACTCCTTTTGTTTTCAACATTAAAAACATGAGTATCCACACTTCCGCTGCGCCTTGGTCCATTTCTCTTGAAGACAGATGTGACACACACATAAGGAGCATGTTTTTCCTTTGGGTTTTGTGGGTAATTGTTTCTGTTAGTGTTTGCACCTGACAGGACTGTTTGGCTGTCAGTTTTTTCTTGTTTTTGTATAGTGTTCACGTTGTTCAATTAAATATTCAATGATGAACACTAACTCTGCTGCACCTTGGTCTATTCTCTCTCACGACAGCCCTTACACCCTTAGATATTAATTTAGAATCCTCCAATCCTCTAAATGTAACTATTTTTGGCGGAGAATCACGTCATTGGCAGAGAGTCAGGTGGCATTGGCAGAGTTGGAGTCACAATCCATGCCAGGCAAACATGCAGTTGCAACAAGTTCGGGTTTAAATCAGAAGACCCACACATTTATTTTTATATACTGTTGGTGATATGAGTCTCACTAGTGTTGAGTAATGTGCTATTAAAAGTGTTGTAGGTATTTTTATTTAACCTTCATTTTACTACATAAAGGTCTAATTGCTCTGCTGGCGTCTTGACCCAGTTTATGCCCTCATTTGCAATGCAAACAATAACTATGGGAATAAATGGAAGAGGCATGTGGAAGGGGGGAAAAAGTAAGGAAATTCTCTGTCGGCCCTGGAGGTCTTTTGAAAACATGTTTTTATTAGCAGGACAATAGACACGATGTGGTCCCAAAAACACCTCTGAAATAGGGTCCAGCATATCTCTTGATGATGTCATTGAATGTCTCACCAGCTTTGATCCATGCATGGTCTTTGTTTGTCTGCGAATCATTGGGTCAAAACTACAGAACAGTACAAAACAAGAGAACACACATGTTCTGGGAAATATATATAAATAATAATTGGGAAATAACAATAATTGGGAATATATATATATAAATCTATCTATATATAAAAATAAGACGTTTTATAAATGTAGGCTAATGAAGAAAACAAATGGTTGCTTACTGGAACAGCCAAAGTCATCCAATTGTTATAATCGGATTTGAAGCAATAACCTACCTGCATGTGGTCAACTATTTCAGCACCGTTTCGCGCTGCTCTGAGACAAACAAGACTACTTAACCCTCCTGTTGTGTTCCGGTCGAATTGGACATATTTACAAGTTCTCTCTGAAAAAATGTACTTCATTTAATCTGATTGCCATAAGGTTCCATGACTTTGTCCACACAGGGTATCTGAACACACAAAATACATTTTGATGATTTTCATACAATTTTGGGTTTTTTATTTAACTTTTGAACACATGTGGTGTTCCCGGTCAAAAATGACTGGTCATTAGAAATGGATGGGTGAGACTACAATTAGTGTATACAATTGAGTTAAGGTACATGCCCATTCAGCTGATGGACACACTTCCTCTCCCAGACCCCCACAGGCATGTGTGTTTGAGCACACACACACACACACATCTCACTCCCCTTCTTGGCTTCAATGGCAACCCCCACGGGAACCTTTCCCCAATAGAATATTTCCCCCACGGGAACCACACCTGTTGGAATTCTCACAAACAATCGCAACATTGTTTCAATAATAAATATAATTTTTCCCGCAGCTCTGGTATATAAAGCTTTTTTGAGGCCTTGCTCACAATTCATTCTGTGGCAGCACAATGACCAAACGATATACTGTATGTGAGACTCTTGATCATATCTTTGATAATGACACTGGTGAGGAAGAGGGAGGCCAGGAAACTGACAGTGAAGATGCATTAGAGGAGGAAGTGTCAGAAGTTGAAGACAACACAGAATATGATCCAGACCAAGAGACAACTGATGTGGAACAATCCGGTGATGAGGAAGAGGGCCCTGCTGAGGTTGTTGTTGTTACATTCTGGTCAAAGAATGGGAATTTGTCCTGGTCTTCATCCCCACCTGAGAGGAGAGGTCGGCTGAAAATGTTATCAGGGTTACCCCAGGGCCAACGAGATACGCCATATGCCGGGTTGATGACATAAAATCCTGCCACTATTTAAAATTTGAAAGGGTTTCAAAACAAATGTCCTTGTTAAACTTTGACACAAAGTAGTCTGTGATAGATGAAACATATTGTGCTATTTGAGTATTTATAGTCAAAATAATACATACATTATCCTTTTTTTTGGTCAAAAACGAGTTGTATGAGCTCAGGTCAATGAGGCCTACAGGCAAATAGTAGTTCAAAAGTTGTAATGTTCACAAGCACTTAAGTTGATAAAAAGATCTAACACAACATTAGGCGATAATATATGTATTATTATGGATTTATAATCAGCTATAATGGGCAGTCATTTTGGACCGGGAACACAGAATTAATTAACATGAAACAAACACAACAGGAGGGTTAATAAACATATACATTTTAAAACAGTTTTTTTTAATTCAATAATATATTTGTACTATTGTAAAGTGTAGCCTAAAGGCCAAAATGGGCAAACTTGCAATGTATTCGATGCTTAAGTACTCTAAAACTACGCTTATGAAAAACAAAATGCCTCCAGCTGTCCATCACTACTGTAAATGGGGCGGCATGTAGCCTAGTGGTTAGAGTGTTGGACTAGTAACCGAAAGGTTGCAAGATTGATTCCCCGAGCCGACAAGGTAAAAATCTGTCGTTCTGCCCCTGAACAAGGCAGTTAACTCACTGTTCCTAGGCTGTTGTTGAAATAAGAATGTGTTCTTAACTGACTTGCCTAGTTAAATAAAGGTAAAATAAAAACACAGAATATCTAATGCATTCTGTGGCAGCCCACAAGGTGTGCTGCAGTATAATGCAACTTTTAAAAGAAGAACCACTGTAGTTCAGTAGTGTGGTCCAGTGCCACAAAGAGGGACTAAAGAAAATTACAATTGGCTCAGAACAGGGCAGCACGGCTGGCCTTTAAAAGTACTAGCACACAGCTCGGACACCCATGTATACACCACAAAACATGTCACCAGAGTCTCTTCACAATCCCCAAGTCCAGAACAGACGATGGGAGTACAATACTTCATAGAGCCATGACTACATGGAACTCAATTCCACATCAGGTAACTGATGCAAGCAGTAGAATCAGATTGAATTTTTTTTGTAAAAATACAACTTATGGACAGCGGGGACTGTGAAGAGACACACAAAGGTACAGACACAAGCATACGCACACAAGCGCTAGCACACGCACTCTACACACATGTACATTGTAATGTTGTTGTATGGTGGTATTATACTGCTCAAAAAAATAAAGGGAACACTTAAACAACACAATGTAACTCCAAGTCAATCACTCTTCTGTGAAATCAAACTGCCCACTTAGGAAGCAACACTGATTGACAATACATTTCACATGCTGTTGTGCAAATGGAATAGACAACAGGTGGAAATTATAGGCAATTAGCAAGACACCCCCAATAAAGGAGTGGTTCTGCAGGTGGTGACCACAGACCACTTCTCAGTTCCTATGCTTCCTGGCTGATGTTTTGGTCACTTTTGAATGCTGGCGGTGCTTTCACTCTAGTGGTAGCATGAGACGGAGTCTACAACCCACACAAGTGGCTCAGGTAGTGCAGCTCATCCAGGATGGCACATCAATGCGAGCTGTGGCAAGAAGGTTTTCTGTGTCTGTCAGCGTAGTGTCCAGAGCATGGAGGAGCTACCAGGAGACGGGCCAGTACATCAGGAGACGTGGAGGAGGCCGTAGGAGGGCAACAACCCAGCAGCAGGACCGCTACCTCCGCCTTTGTGCAAGGAGGAGCAGGAGGAGCACTGCCAGGCCCTGCAAAATGACCTCCAGCAGGCCACAAATGTGCATGTGTCTGTTCAAACGGTCAGAAACAGACTCCATGAGGGTGGTATGAGGGCCTGACGTCCACAGGTGGGGGTTGTGCTTACAGCCCAACACCATGCAGGACGTTTGGCATTTGCCAGAGAACACCAAGATTGGCAAATTCGCCACTGGCGCCCTGTGCTCTTCAAAGATGAAAGCAGGTTCACACTGAGCACATGTGACAGACGTGACAGTCTGGAGACGCCGTGGAGAACGTTCTGCTGCCTGCAACATCCTCCAGCATGACCGGTTTGGAGGTGGGTCAGTCATGGTGTGGGGTGGCATTTCTTTGGGGGGCCGCACAGCCCTCCATGTGCTCGCCAGAGGTAGCATGACTGCCATTAGGTACCGAGATGAGATCCTCAGACCCCTTGTGAGACCATATGTTGGTGCGGTTGGCCCTGGGTTCCTCCTAATGCAAGACAATGCTAGACCTCATGTGGCTGGAGTGTGTCAGCAGTTCCTGCAAGAGGACGGCATTGATGCTATGGACTGGCCCGCCCGTTCCCCAGATACAGTTGAAGTCGGAAGTTTACATACACCTTAGCCAAATACATTTGAACTCAGTTTTTCACAATTCCTGACATTTAATCCTAGTAAAAATTCCCTGTCTTAGGTCAGTTAGGATCACCACTTTATTTTAAGAATCTGAAATGTCAGAATAATAGAACAGTGATTTATTTCAGCTTTTATTTCTTTCATCACATTCCCAGTGGGTCAGAAGTTTACATTAACTCAATTAGTATTTGGTAGCATTGCCTTTAAATTGTTTAACTTTTGTCAAACGTTTCGGGTAGCCTTCCACAAGCTTCCCACAATAAGTTGGGTGAATTTTGTCCCATTCCTCCTTACAGAGCTGGTGTAACTGAGTCAGGTTTGTAGGCCCCCTTGCTCGCACACACTTTTTCAGTTCTGCCCACAAATGTTCTATAGGATTGAGGTCAGGGCTTTGTGATGGCCACTCCAATACCTTGACTTTGTTGCCCTTAAGCCATTTTGCCACAACTTTGGAAGTAAGCTTTGGGTCATTGTCCATTTGGAAGACCCATTTGCGACAAGCTTTAACTTCCTGACTGATGTCTTGAAATGTTGCTACAATATATCCACATAATTTTCCTTTCTCATGATGTCATCTATTTTGTGAAGTGCACCAGTCTCCCCTGCAGCAATGCACCCCCACAACATGATGCTGCCACCCCCGTGCTTCACGGTTGGGATGGTGTTCTTCGGCTTGCAAGCATCCCCCTTTTTCCTTCAACCATAACAATGTTCATTATGGCCAAACAGTTCTATTTTTGTTTCGTAAGACCAGAGGACATTTCTCCAAAAAGTCCGATCTTTGTCCCCATGTACAGTTGCAAACCATAGTCTGGCTTTTTTATGGTGGTTTTAGAGCAGTCGCTTCTTCCTTGCTGAGCGGCCTTTCAGGTTATATCGATATTGGACTCGTTTTACTGTGGATATAGATACTTTTGTACCTGTTTCCTCCAGCATCTTCACAAGGTCCTTTGCTGTTGTTCTGGGATTGATTTGCACTTTTCGCACCAAAGTACGTTCATCTCTAGGAGACAGAATATGTGTCCTTCCTGAGCGGTATGACAGCTGTGTGTTCTTATGGTGTTTATACTTGCGTACTATTGTTTGTACAGATGAACGTGGTACCTTCAGGCGTTTGGAAATTGCTCCTAAGGATGAACCAGACTTGTGGAGGTCTATTACTTTTTTCTGAGGTCTTGGCTGATTTCTTTTGATTTTCCTATGATGTCAAGCAAAGAGGCACTGAGTTTGAAGGTAGGCCTTGAAATACATCCACAGGTACACCTCAAATTGACTCAAATGATGTCAATCAGCCTATCAGAAGCTTCTGAAGCCATGACATAATTTTCTGGATTTTTCCAAGCTGTTTAAAGGCACAGTCAACTTACTGTATGTATACTTCTGACCCACTGGAATTGAGATACAGGGAATTATAAGTGAAATAATCTGTCTGTAAACAATTGTTGGAAAAATTACTTAAATTACTTCTACTTAAAGTAGATGTCGTAACCGACTTGCCAAGACTATTGTTTGTTAAAAAGAAATGTGTGGAGTGGTTGAAAAATGAGTTTTAATGACTCCAACCTAAGTGTATGTAAACTTCTAACTTCAGCTGTATGTAGTGGTGTAATAATGTTAATAATGTATTGTTTTATCTTTTGTTTTATTTGTCATGTAAGTGCCTTAATGTGTTTGGACCCCAGGAAGAGTAGCTGCTGCCTTGGTGTTAGCTAATGAGGATCCCTAATAAATACAAATACCACTCTCCCCACCAGTTCTGCGTCGCACCAAACGGCAGGGCATTCCTTTCAATAGTGCACTTTACCTTAGCGCAAAGCAAGATACAGATCTTTCCCCAAGTTGCGTCGCACAGAGCGCCTGCTCCCTCTGATCTGAAGAAACACAGACAAACATCACATGTCCACTTCGGGTTACCTTCACCGACACAACAGCACCCACCATCTTTTCCACCCATCTTGAAACCACACATGGATCAGCCTGGTTCCACCCTCTTCAAAAATCTCACTCCCACTGGGCCAAATGTACACTGCATGACCAAAAGTATGTGGACACCTGCTCGTCGATAAATTCCATTCCAAAATCATGGCCGTTAATATGGAGTTGGTCCCACCTTTGCTGCTATAACAGCCTCCACTCATTTGGGAAGGCTTTCCACTAGATGTTGCTACCATTCAGCCATGAGCATTAGTGAGGTTGAGCACTGATGTTGGGCGATTAGGTGTTCCAATTCCTCCTAAAGGTGTTCAGTTTGGGTTGAAGTCAGGGCTCTGTGCAGGTCATTCAAGTTCTTACACACCGATCTCGACAAACCATTTCTTTACTGACCTTGCTTTGTGCACGGGGGTGTTGTCATGCTGAAACAGGAAAGGGCCTTCCCTAAACTGTTGCCACAAAGTTGTAAGCACAGAATTGTCTAGAATGTCATTCTCCTGGCATCCGCCAAAACCAGATTTGTCCGTCAGACTGCCAGATGATGAAGCATGATTCATCACTCCAGAGAACGCGTTTCCACTGCTCCAGAGTCCAATGGCAGTGAGCTTTACACCACTCCAGCCGATGCTTGGCATTGCACATGGTGATTGTAGGCTTGTGTGCGGCTGCTTGGCCATGGAAACCCATTTCATGAAGCTCTCGATGAACAGTTCTTAACTAACCTCTTTCCCTCCAATCCTCCTCCCTTAACCAATTACCCGACTCCTGAAAATATTCAACTTTTCCTAGTAGAAATCTCTTTTTAGCCTCCTCGAAGGACATGCTA
This sequence comes from Salmo trutta, assembly GCF_901001165.1. Lineage (NCBI taxonomy): Eukaryota > Metazoa > Chordata > Actinopteri > Salmoniformes > Salmonidae > Salmo > Salmo trutta. The sequence goes on from NC_042973.1 coordinate 42,248,965, forward strand.
AGCCCTGTACTCCCTCCACTTCCAATTTAAGCTCCTATCATCCATCAACTGGGTGAGGCCGCTAAACTTCGTATGGCTACTCTCTCTCTTTCCCTCTCGTGCCAAACTCACAGGCCCCTGCCCATCACACTGCTGCAAGCAAGTAGCACCATCTTTTTATTTAACCTTTATTTAACTAGGCAAGTCAATTAAGAACAAATTCTTATTTACAATGATGGCCTACCCAGGACAAACCCTAACCCGGACGACACTGGGCCAATTGTGCGCCGCCCTATGGGATTCCCAATCACGGCTGGTTGTGATATAGCCCGGAATCGAACCAGGGTCTGTAGTGACGCCTCTAGCACTGAGATGCAGTGCCTTAGACCGCTGCGCCACTCGGAGGAGAAAAGGAGCAGACGGTCGACCAATCCTGTTCATGTTGTCATGCTGTGTCATGCAATTTCTAAAATAATCCTCACACAATCCCTTCTAAAAATCAGAGTTTGCTCTCACGTGCTAGTCGATACCAGGAAACTTGAAAATGTCCGACTTACTAACTGGATGTAGTTATACACATGCCACGTTCAACGAATTAGCAAGTTGAAAAATTCAGTTTCCTAGTTCCGACTAGCATGTGAACGTGGCACGAGCCGAGAAACCTGCCTCTTTTCCTCGAAAGTAAATAATGTGACAATTTCAAACCTATACGATATTACAGAGGACAAGTTATTTATCTAAAATCCTATAAAATATTTGTAATGTTGAGCTTCTTGTTCACATAATTCGTGATCATGTTATTTATTTTTTCTAGCGCACAATTGACTCCCATTGACTCCTTGAAGGAGAGCTCTTTTGTAAGAATTAACCCAGAATGCACACCGCAGCCCATTGACAACGTATGGGCAACATTCACAGTAGGCATTAATAGGATTCCAACGGAGTTTCCCCATCTCCTCAGAAATATCTCTGGTGGCACCCAAGTCTTCTTCTTTGGTATCATGGCATTCGCACATTTTGTTTGTGCATGCCACCACCTACTGTTGCGGTAGTGTGTGGTTGATCTCGTTACATTTTGTGATGCAAAAAAATAAATAAAATGTACCACCAACTAACCCTACACCCATATAGCACTACTTCATTAAAACATTTAAATCACCACCCCATTCCACGACTTTGACCCTAACTGATTATACACCAGGCTGATAGCCTGGGGGGGAAGGGACTCTTACTGAAGCACAAATTCGTATCACTGTGCATTGGCCTAGGCCTACTACTCACCCTTGACCCATCATCCTCTACTCTCTTCACTGCCTCAGCATACGCCCTCTGTTCTACTCTGACCCTGGTAACCTCAGCCTGTCTCTCTCGCCCCGGGCGCTTCTGTTCCCCAGCCACATGGGCACCCTCACAAAAGTTTTTCCACCGATACTACACATTCCTTTTTCCTCATCCCCTCCTGCACACTTCTCACATCTCGAAATCTCCCTCCTACACACTGCTGCAACATGAGCATAAGCTTGGCATCTGAAACAACTTAGTGGATTCGGCACAAAAGCTCTCACGGGATAACTGACATATCCTAACATGACTTTTATCAGGTAAAGACTCTTCTTCTAAACTAAAAAAGACAGTGTCTTCTCAGTTTCACCACCCTCACCACCAGGTCTGCCGTCCACCAAACGGCTGACGTCACAGACACAGGGAATCTTACATTTCAGTTGCTCCACCTCAACACTTACATGTAACGCCACCCCAGTAATCACTCCTTACAAAGGTGCCCTACTCCGGAGAGCAAAGCAAGTCACAGGTCTTGTCCCTAGGTGCATGACGCAAAAAGCCTGCTCCCTTTGGACGGAAGTCCACTTCAAGCTACCTTCACTGATTTTAACAGTACCCAACTTTATTTTCTACCCAGCTTGAGACTACATATGGATCAGCCAAAAGGCAGGGATCCACTTTCTCCAAAAATGTCACTCCCAATGGGCCCAAATCATCCTTTCCATGACCATCGGGGCGAGGCTCCGACTCTGAGGTCTTCACCACACCTGCCACAACAAGTAATTCATCCTCTCTCTAGTAATTTTAAATTTCTTAGCCATCAGAGACAACAGAATACGGTTTGTACTTGGTGCCATTCTTCCTCAACAAACAACATCCCACTTGGCTCTTCTCCTTCCTCACTGTCCATAACCACATTTATCCGTTCACCCCGCTCATGCCGCGCCTTCATCTGCTGTACTGCTTGCAGAACATGCACTGATGGCCTTTCTCAAGTCACAGTAAGCCAGTTCCCAAGTTGAACGTTTTTTGTTGGCAAAAAATGGCATGATATTATTTGAATAGTGAAATTATTTCAAATGCCCATCCCTAGTATTAATCATGCTGAGTGATGTTAGTACAGGGAACACTGTATGGAACTGCATTTAAACAGGCTCTAGTCTTGGCAGAATAAGCACAAACTCCACATGGAAATAAATTGCAAGTTAAGGTCAGTTATTGGAGCCGGCGCAGGAGTCATTTTGGACTCGATCAGCAGAAATCTGACTCTACCAGAGTGTTATTTGAAAAGCCACCATGACTTCGGATGTGAGCAGGGTTCTGTATTGGAATGGACTGATGTTGAACCGACCTGCAACAGTAGTGTGGTTTTGCCTTTACCTTGTCAAGCATTCCTTGGATTCCTCGGAAATGGACTCAATGTACTCTGAGGCAGCGCGCTTTATTGTTTTCATTTGTCTTTGTCACTGTTAACACTAACTGGACTGGTCCATTCATTCTCTGATTGGCTTTGGATCCTTGTTTTCTCACATATGATCCCACAAGACCCTCATACTGTTATTCCAAAGAGCATGTACTGTCTTGAAAGCCAAATATCTGATAAACGTAAATGTAACATCCTTATCCTTGTGGATTTTTATTTAATTCAAGAGTGTTTTGTAGCTCGGCCGGAGGATATAACCTAACCTGTGAGTCGACATCCAAGATGGATTATGTGTGGTCTATCAGACTCTGTCAGTGACCACATTCAAGCACTTGCGCCTAAGTGTTCGCAGGTGGATGGACTTGAGGCATTATCTACATGTTTTTATTTGTCAATGATACCACCAAACCTGTTTAAACTTGCCATGAAACCCACCAGGCCTGGTACTCTGCACCTCACAAGTAGTGTTTCCTGCCTGCCTTCGCATCACCATACATTCAGATGTCCCACGTAGCAAAACTTCAAAACTTTCCAGTCTATGGTGTTGCTGATATTAAATTCCTCTCCTTCGTCGTGCTTTTCTACCTCAATCATGGTAATGACTGCACTGATTAAATGAAGAAAAGCGTCCGTTTTAAAACAAATGCTCTTTGTGCTGGAGCTTGGAGAGCTCAGGCCATCTTGGTGGTGTTCCAGTCCACCATATGTTTCCAGTCTTTGTGTTTTTGTGTTCAGTTTTATAAAATGAAGAATGCTGTCAAAAAAGATAAGACCCATCAAGCAGACTGAATAATCATGAATCAAGTGTCCTCCTCTCTAATGTAGAAATGTGCACACCACATGGTCCATAAATTGGTCCTATAAGTACCTGGCTGGAGAGGCATTGGCTGACCTTACCGTTCTTCTGTTTCCCAATCCCTTTCTCTCAACAAGAACAGGACAGCTGCCTCCCAAAAATGTTGTACGATTCATTGTTATTTCTTGAATGCTGTTTTTGTGCTTCGTCTTACTAGGGGGCAATTTTGTTTGTCATTCTGAATTTGAGTTATTTGGCAAAAGCCTTATCTTTCATTTACCAAGGAATGCTCACATATAGTCACAGTAATTTGGTACCAAATCCTTGATTAGTTTTGTTTCGTGACAATATTTTAGCCATGGTTCTTTCGGTTTTGAGAAATTCACAGTGGTGACACAATGCAAACACCCCCATGACCATGCGTTATATCTGTATGGTATTATTATCTTTTGCCAGCCATCATTTTGTTTCTACTGTTCCTACTGTTGTAACCTTGTGATGTCTTTTTAAAGACTTTCTATGGGATGTGATGAGTGCTGATACACAGATGTGAACCGTGACTATAGGACACAGGCCTTCAGAGGGACCAACAATCTTCCAATACGTTGTATCAAACTCAAAATCAAGAAAAGAACAAAAAACATAGCATCACTCAATAGCATCCCTCAATGCACCCTCAATGCACCCTCAATGCACCCTCAATGCACCCTCAATGCACCCGAAATGCACCCGAAATGCACCCGAAATGATGTATTCTGTAGTCGGACCATTCGAGTTCTAGTGAATGTTTTAGGATGACATTATGAATGGATCAAAACAGGCCTGGCTGCGCTTCGGGCTGCCCACACAAAGGGACAGAACTGGCATGGACACATGACACACAGCAGCATAAAAGAATGCACTGTTTACACAACCTATGGTAGCCTAACACCACTAGCACCAATAGTGACAACAACAGTGTCACATCAAAGGGGACAGGATCACTCCATGTGGCTGTAGGAGAGAGAGTTTTTGAGTGACAGGAGACAGCAGTCACACACAGCATCGATTACTGTTAAAGAATAAGCAGTCCATTCACTCCAGTAGGCCCCATGAAATCATAACACAAAAGCACAATCATTTAATTTCCAAAATTAACAAACCAGTTATTACTTCCCATTGCAAATATATTTCATCATGTTCATCACACTAACCGGTGATCTAAAATGCAACTAAGTTGTAAATGCAACTAAGTTTCACAGTCATTCTTTTCAAAGAGATAGCTAACAGCAAGCCAGCTGCAAAAAAAACTACCACTCACCAGATGATGATCATTTGTAAACAAATTAGCAACAACATCCACCTTGAAGTTGATAACAGCTGTTGCAGCCGCCATTGCCATTGTCACACTACTACTAAAGATAGTTCTAAGATAGACCACAGCCTGTTGTTTCCAATGGGAGCAAATTAATCATAGATGGCAGAACAAGCAAGGCGGTGGGCAGATGCTGAGATAGCAGATACAGTGTGTATCAACAGTATTCACCCCCTGGCAAGGGTGTGTGTACTGGTGGCAAAGTGAGGTGCAGGAGAGCAGAGAGTTGTGAACAGGCGCACACTTTATTCAGGCTGGAGTGAACAAACAGACGGACGCAAACTGCGTCAAAACCTCCAGCAAAAAGGTAAAAGTGCAAAGTGCGAAAAACACTCACCAAAGCTAATGTACCAAATAAACATACAACGTGCACAAACACGGCACATGGAAACATAGCCTGGCGCATCACAATAACAACAAACAATTTCACACAAAGACATGGAGGGGAACAGAGGAATAAATACATGCAGTGTGATTAGGGAATGGAAACCAGGTGTGCAGGGAACAAGACAAAACCAATGGAACAATGAAAAATGGAGCGGCGATGGCCAGTGATGTCGACCGCCGAACGCCGCCCGAACAAGGAAAGGAGCCGACTTCGGAAATGTTGTTTTCACAATTTGTTGTGTTACAAAGTTGGATTGAAATAGATTAATTTTTTTTTGTCAATGACAATTATACTCCATAATGTAAAGTGAAAAGAACATTCTACTAATTATACAAATTAAATAACAAAAATATACACAGGGTTGGGGAGTAATGGATTACAAAAAAAAAAAACATGTTACCAGCAAAAATATTGTAATCAGATTACAGATACTTTTGAAAAACTAAATGTTTACTTTGAGAAATACTATTAAATTCAGAAAGGATGTTTGTGAAAAAAATCTCACACTTGTTTTTTCAATGACATTCAAATTAGCATTGAAAAAAGGCGTAAGTTTAAGTTTGTTCCACCTGAGCGAGTTTGACCAGAAGTCAGAGACCACTAAAATAGCACACCAAATGGGTTTGATGGATTACGAGAAAAGAGCAAGAATAGGATTTTGTAGGCCACAATCCAAGCTATGTCTTCCAATGGTGTGACTACTGTCAACATCCAAAGATTATCCAATTTGAATGAACACTTGAAGGTAAGGATGATAGCAGTTGTGTAGTCTACAGCAATACGGATATCACTTATTATTGATATCTACATAGAGCATTGATGTGAATCACACGGCTGCTCTCTCATTTAGCTATATGCGCCTTACGGATTGTGGTTGTTGTGGATGGCTGTTCACAAATCTAAATGTGTATTGGAACCCAATGGTTGATAGACTTTAATGGGCAATCTGTAGTTGCTACATCAATTTTTGGACTTCAAAATCATGCATATATATATATATATATATATATATATATATATATATATATATATATATATATATTATTATTTTTTTTTTGTTACTTCTAGGTTGGACTACTGCAATGCTCTACTTTCCGGCTACCCGGATAAAGCACTAAATAAACTTCAGTTAGTGCTAAGTTAGTGCTAAATACGGCTGCTAGAATCTTGACTAGAACCAAAATATGTGATCATATTACTCCAGTGCTAGCCTCCCTACACTGGCTTCCTGTTAAGGCAAGGGCTGATTTCAAGGTTTTACTGCTAACCTTCAAAGCATTTGTCGTGTCTTTGGGTACCATTAAACTGAAGATAGGTTTATCAATTAACTCCCTGTAATTATTATCACGCGATTAAACTGATTAATCGCTTAATTGTAATTAACTAGGAGATCGGGGCACCAAGAAAAATATTCAGATTACAAAGTTATAATTTTCCTAATATAACTTAACCTATATTATAATATAGGCCGATTATCTTCTGGTTTCAATGGCGTATTTTACCTCTAGTCCAGTCTCATTCCAAACGTCGTAAATTGTTGTATCTGCACGAACCCAGTCTTTACTAAAATCATCCATACATCGATTGTCTTAAAATCATTTATTTACTACATTAAGTAATTAACAGAAAACATACAAACAGTAATTATCGTCACAAAGGATTGGTATAGTAATGTGCCCTAATGGCTAACAAGCATGGCTGGTCTGTTAGACAATGGGTCATAAACGGTCAGCTGAGAAGTTACACAGAGTTCATTAATATTAACAATTGACAATTGAAGGCTCACTCATTCGGGAACAATTGCAATCAATATATATTTACGCTCATGTGTCGTCGGGATTCTTGTTGGAGAGTTTTGTTCTGATAGGGAGTTCTGTCCGCGTTCTCTCTCTCTCTCTCTCTCTCGGTTAGAATGGATCTTTCAGAGCGACATTCATTAATGTCGTCATAGAATGGATGTTTCGTTGGTCTTCGCGTTCGATGATATAATTTACTTAGCTGCAGACTAATAATTAATATCAAAGACTTGTTCTTATTCTGTCGGTCTCGATAGTAAAAGTTAACCACGTGGTATAGTTCACTTTCAGTAGAGTACTTGGATGGTCAAACCTATGGGCCAACTCGCAATGGAGTGGAGGCCGGGTCTATAGAAATGTAAATCAGGGGGTGTTTTATAGTGCCCATAGAACAGGCTTGTCAAATGACGCCTGGTCCTGTATGTGTCCCTGGGGGCGTGCCTATGACTGAGTTAGACTTGGTTACAGAAATACAATTCTATCACATTAACATCAGTACATAGCATCTCAATGTATTACAAATAGCTTTATCCTTATTAATACATTTTATACAACCATTATGATGCAAGTCTCATAGCTGAGGCTATTATATAAACAGTTTTATGGTAATATGGCTATATTGTCTCTTCTGAGTATCACAAAATTGTACCAAGCGGACCAGTTCGTAGCTGGATTCTTCACCAATCTTCCATATCTTCTCCAGAACACACATGTCGCTCGGTTCTCCAATTCTATGAGTTGGAAGAATTTCCTTTGTCTCTCTATGAAACCTGTGGTAGGAGATTCTCCTCTTAGAGTTTTTTTTACAACCCTTTCACACAGGGCCTGGGTGGGGGTGCAAGGTTGGGGGATGGTACAAAGGGGAGGGGGTCAACTGATAGCCCTGTACCCAAAGAGGCCAACGTCATAACACATTACATGGGCTTGCTCCTACCTATCTTTCCGATTTGGTCCTGCCGTACATACCTACACGTACGCTACGGTCACAAGACGCAGGCCTCCTAATTGTCCCTAGAATTTCTAAGCAAACAGCTGGAGGCAGGGCTTTCTCCTATAGAGCTCCATTTTTATGGAATGGTCTGCCTACCCATGTGTGAGATGCAGACTCGGTCTCAACCTTTAAGTCTTTACTGAAGACTCATCTCTTCAGTGGGTCCTATGATTGAGTGTAGTCTGGCCCAGGAGTGTGAAGGTAAACGGAAAGGCTCTGGAGCAACGAACTGCCCTTGCTGTCTCTGCCTGGCCGGTTCCCCTCTCTCCACTGGGATTCTCTGCCTCTAACCCTATTACAGGGGCTGAGTCACTGGCTTATTGGTGTTCTTCCATGCCGTCCCTAGGAGGGGTGCGTCACTTGAGTGGGTTGAGTCACTGACGTGGTCTTCCTGTCTGGGTTGGCGCCCCCCCTTGGGTTGTGCCGTGGCGGAGAACTTTGTGGGCTATACTCGGCCTTGTCTCAGGATGGTAAGTTGGTGGTTGAAGATATCCCTCTAGTGGTGTGGGGGCTGTGCTTTGGCAAAGTGGGTGGGGT